>NC_048582.1:59186978-59246978 GCF_013265735.2 Oncorhynchus mykiss | reverse complement strand
TCTCGTCTCCCATCTCTCTCTCATCTCTTTCGCTTTCTCTCTCTCTCCCGCCCTCTCTCTCTCGCCCTCTCTCTCTCTCTCTCTCTCTCTCTCTCTCTCTCTCTCTCATCTCTTTTGCTTTCTCTCTCTCTCGCCCTCTCTCTCTCTCATCTCTTTCGCTTTATTTCTTTGGCAAATATGGCTTCCGTCCATGGAGTCACTGTAGTAATATTTGCCATCTGATGTGTGCTTGAAAAGCGATGGAATACAGTTACTTATTTTCTTACCTTCTCTTTATATTGACCTTGAATTTCAACATATTTCCCTCCCCCTTCGTTGCATGTTATTGTGTTAAACAACAGTGAGTGTGAAGTGAATGCTGTGCTGGGCATGGACGGTCTGTGTTTCTATGTAGACCTCTTCAGCTCCCATTTGGTTTGACTGCTTTAAGAAATTAGTGATTCTTTACTAATGTTGTTTTCTATGTTCCCCTCTTTACTGCCAGTTGTCATGGATTCTATTCCTGCTGGGGCCACTCATATGAAAATGGATGCAAGTGTGACCGGTGTGAAAGGGTTAGCTAGATAGCGGTGCACGCTAGTAGCATTTCAACCACCCTTATACCTTGAAGTAGTTGTTTCTCTCTCGCTCCTCTCCACCACTTCTCCTCTTGTCTATTACTTTCTCTTGTTTTCATTCTGTTATCTCTCTCTACTCTATTCTCTATACTTTATTATCTCTCTCTCTGTACTCCATTCTCTCTACTCCATTCTCTCTACCTCATTATCTCTCTCTCTCTACTCCATTCTCTACACTTCATTATCGCTCTCTCTCTACTCCATTCTCTCTACTTCATTATCTCTCTCTCTCTGTACTCCATTCTCTCTACTTCATTCTCTCTACCTCATTATCTCTCTCTCTACTCCATTCTCTATACTTTATTATCTCTCTCTCTACTCCATTCTCTCTACTTCATTCTCTCTACTTCATTATCTCTCTCTCTCTACTCCATTCTCTCTACTTCATTATCTCTCTCTCTATACTCCATTCTCGGTACGTCATTATTATCTCTCTGTCTACTCTATTCTCTCTATCCCATTCTCGGTACTACATTATCTCTCTCTGTCTACTCTATTCTCTCTATCCCATTCTCTCTACTTCATTCTCTCTACTTCATTATCTCTCTCTCTCTATCCCATTCTCTCTACTTCATTCTCTCTATCTCATTCTCTCTCTCTTCTCCATTCTCTATACTTCATTATCTCTCTCTGTCTACTCTATTCTCTCTATCCCATTCTCAGTACTTCATTATCTCTCTCTGTCTACTCTATTCCCTCTATCCCATTCTCTCTACTTCATTCTCTCTACTTCATTATCTCTCTCTCTATACTCCATTCTCGGTACTTCATTATCTCTCTCTGTCTACTCTATTCTCTCTATCCCATTCTCTCTACTTCATTATCTCTACCTCATTCTCTCTCTCTTCTCCATTCTCTATACTTCATTATCTCTCTCTGTCTACTCTATTCTCTCTATCCCATTCTCGGTACTTCATTAGCTCTCTCTGTCTACTCTATTCCCTCTATCCCATTCTCTCTACCTCATTCTCTCTCTCTTCTCCATTCTCTATACTTCATTATCTCTCTCTACTCCATTCTCTGCCAGTTGTCATGGATTCTTTTCCTGCTGGGGTCACCCATATGAAAATGGATGGAAGTGTGACCGGTTTGAAAGGCTAGCTAGATAGAGGTGCACGGTAGTTGCATTTCAATCGTTGGTGTCACTCGCTCCGAGACCTTGAAGTAGTTGTTTCCCTTGCTCTGCAAGTGCTGCTGCTTTTGTGGAGCGATGGGTTTCTCTCAGGAGACCTGCTTCATAGGTTACAGTTGTTGGTGTGTTGAGAGGGACCCTGGTTCGGGCAAGGACAGGGACGAAAAAATACTTACATATGCGCAACTGTACATCTCTTTAGATGAAGCATCTGTTAGATGGTATGTATTTTACTGTGGTGGGTGGACAGCTGCTTGTATAAAAAGATACACACAGGTATATGTTATCCCCTTTCATTCTAGAGTGATATTTTGTGTCTTTTTTTATGATAATTTAAACAACTCAGTTGGATTGAGACTCCACATAAAATAAAAGGGAAATATGTTTTTCGTTTGTATTTAACTAATCATAGCAATAGGATTTAACAGATTCGTAAACAGTCATAATACATCACAGTCTCAGTCAATTTAAAGTTTAACTTGAGATCATTCTCGCGTTTTTATAACTTTACAGCTGGTTGAAATGAAATTTGACTGTCCCAAGATGGCTTTTTTGGCAGAATCATAATGTGCTGTACTTACTTTGACCAGCAGGGAGCACTCTAAGTACATAGACCTGACTGTGCTCCAAACTAACACATTTTCTTCAGTAAATCACATTGAATTGAAGTTGAAGTATGGTAATATGATCTAACAGTTTTGTAATTCATTTCAAATATAAAGTTATTATCATGAGACCACATTTTGTTTAGATATAATTTCCCTTAGATAAATACAGTTGTCAATGTGTGTTTGTTTAAGCACGTTTTCTCTCCAAGGTTTTATTTTCCTCGATCTGCATTCGTTTGTAGTTTCAATCTCTCTATGTTTACCGTCTTAATGAGCTCATCATTTCCATGTTTGTTATTTATCAGATGCTCTTACCCAGAGCCAATCACAGTTGTGAGTGTATACATAGTCATACTGGTCCCTCATGGGAATCAAACCCACAACCCTGGCATTGCAAGCACCATGCTCCACCAATTGATCAACATAGGACTATATCATTCACTTTCTTTTCTGCCTCTAATTTCACACATTAATGGTAACACAGTCAATGAATGGTGCAGCTCCCTGTCTGACTCATTCAAATTGCAGATGGGACCAAATACAGATATTCAATATTAATTTGACCAGTTCGCCACAGCAGGAAAATAATCCTACAGCAACAAAACATGTGAATTATTATATGGATTCTAATTAATGGACATTTTTGTAGGAGTTGATACATTTCTCGTTAGAGCAGATCAAGTCTGACATTTTTAAAGTGGAATTTACTGACTTTAGAAGCCTTGTTAAACCCTGAATGCACGACAAGTTTGCATTTCGCAAGTGATCAAATGAAGATAGCAGATATGTACCTCCAACACATCCTAGGTAGGACCCACGTCCCTGAAATGACACATTCTGCCTTTAGGCTCTTTTTCCTAACCAGAGACGTGTTGAAAAGTCTGTTGAGCTCGTGGCTGTTGAGCTCGTGGTTGTTGAGCTCATGGCTGTTGAGCTCGTGGTTGTTGAGCTCGTGGCTGTTGAGCTCGTGGCTGTTGAGCTCGTGGCTGTTGAGCTCGTGGCTGTTGAGCTCGTGGCTGTTGAGCTCGTGGTTGTTGAGCTCGTGGCTGTTGAGCTCGTGGCTGTTGAGCTCGTGGCTGTTGAGCTCGTGGCTGTTGAGCTCGTGGCTGTTGAGCTCGTGGCTGTTGAGCTCGTGGTTGTTGAGCTCGTGGCTGTTGAGCTCGTGGCTGTTGAGCTCGTGGCTGTTGAGCTCATGGCTGTTGAGCTCGTGGTTGTTGAGCTCATGGCTGTTGAGCTTGTGGCTGTTGAGCTCGTGGCTGTTGAGCTCGTGGCTGTTGAGCTCATGGCTGTTGAGCTCGTGGTTGACTGGCTGGATGTGACAGGAGGGAGGCTTGGAAAGTTTGAAGTCATGAGTTTTAATCATGTGCTGTGGCCACTCGCTGCCTGCTTGCCTGGGAGCATGGTGTGGCGTGGCGTGATGGCTCTCCTAAAGATGCGGCTCTGGAAACCTGCCAGGTCCACTGGCACCACAAGCCTAGCTTCAGCCCACAGAAAGAGTCCCAGACCCAGGCTACATCCAGGACGCTATGCCTAGCGATGCATGCTGGAGGTTTATTACTGAACTGCCAGCAGCATACCACCCTGCATACCACTGCTGGCTTGCTTCTGAAGCTAAGCAGGGTTGGTCCTTGTCAGTTCCTGAATGGGAGACCAGATGCTGCTGGAAGTGGTGTTGGAGGGCCAGTAGGAGGCACTCTTTCCTCTGGTCTAAAAAAAATATCCCAATGCCCCAGGGTAGTGATTGGGGACGCTGCCCTGTGTAGGGTGCCGTCTTTCGGATGGGACGTTAAACGGGTGTCCTGACTCTCTAAGGTCATTAAAGATCCCATGGCACTTATCGTAAGAGTAGGGGTGTTAACCCTGGTGTCCTGGCTAAATTACCAGTCTGGCCCTCGAACCATCACAGTCACCTAATAATCCCCAGTTTACAATTGGCTCATTCTCCTCTCCCCTGTAACTATTCCCCAGGTTGTTGCTGCAAATGAGAATGTGTTCTCAGTCAACTTACCTGGTAAAATAACAGATAAATAAACTGTCAGTGTGGGAAGGAAGAGGGAAGGCCTGATAAAGACATCCTGGTTATTAGGCTGTGAGTTGTTAGAATGTATGCAGGATAGGCTGTTTAGTGAAATACGACTGTATCTGTTTCTCTGTGTTAGTATTTAAGCGATGACCCATATTCTTAGATAGTGTGGATAAATGTTGTCAATTGACTGTGATACAAGTATTGCGGGATAATCATAATCAATGAATTATGCATAACAATAGTCTCATTAAATTTGTCTCCATTCATGGTTTAACCATTTCACCATGCCCTCTCCTGACATCTAGTTGAGTGTATAAACACACAGAATGAACCCGGGTACAGCATGGTTTAACCATTTCACCATGCCCTCTTCTGACATCTAGTTGAGTGTATAAACACACAGAATGAACCCGGGTACAGCATGGTTTAACCATTTCACCATGCCCTCTCCTGACATCTAGTTGAGTGTATAAACACACAGAATGAACCCGGGTACAGCATGGTTTAACCATTTCACCATGCCCTCTTCTGACATCTAGTTGAGTGTATAAACACACAGAATGAACCCGGGTACAGCATGGTTTAACCATTTCACCATGCCCTCTCCTGACATCTAGTTGAGTGTATAAACACACAGAATGAACCCGGGTACAGCATGGTTTAACCATTTCACCATGCCCTCTCCTGACATCTAGTTGAGTGTATAAACACACAGAATGAACCCGGGTACAGCATGGTTTAACCATTTCACCATGCCCTCTCCTGACATCTAGTTGAGTGTATAAACACACAGAATGAACCCGGGTACAGCATGGTTTAACCATTTCACCATGCCCTCTCCTGACATCTAGTTGAGTGTATAAACACACAGAATGAACCCGGGTACAGCATGGTTTAACCATTTCACCATGCCCTCTCCTGACATCTAGTTGAGTGTATAAACACATAGAATGAACCCGGGTACAGCATGGTTTAACCATTTCACCATGCCCTCTCCTGACATCTAGTTGAGTGTATAAACACACAGAATGAACCCGGGTACAGCATGGTTTAACCATTTCACCATGCCCTCTCCTGACATCTAGTTGAGTGTATAAACACACAGAATGAACCCGGGTACAGCATGGTTTAACCATTTCACCATGCCCTCTCCTGACATCTAGTTGAGTGTATAAACACACAGAATGAACCCGGGTACAGCATGGTTTAACCATTTCACCATGCCCTCTCCTGACATCTAGTTGAGTGTATAAACACACAGAATGAACCCGGGTACAGCATGGTTTACTTGTTTTACCCCCACCATTAAACATGTACTTTATGAGACCAACTCTAGACACTGCTGGAGACCCTTAATTATGGTGTCTAGTCTGCCTGTAAGACTTTATCATTGTTCATCAGTACATTGAAAAGAAGCACATCATTATGACCTTTAAGTGATCTGGTAGAAAAAGACAACTTCAATGAAAGGTAATTGTAAGAATTGTACTAGTATATTATTTCAACACTTTTGAGTTGGACAACCTGCACACGTTTTAGGTTTTAATTCACATTGTCTAAAACATTTTGTTTAATGTTTTCAGGATTTTTAAATGACAAATTAACTATTTGTCAAATGATTCTTTGCAGTGTATTTGTTTTTTTAATCATTCACCTTTTCGACTTTTGTAATTGTACAATCTTTATTTATTCAAATCACATCAACATGAAAATAATAATATTGTTGACATAATAGAATTATTTATGTAATAATAATAATTCTTGAATGTCTCTGAACAAGGGTTGCTAGGGAACTTCACCACTCTCAACTAGGGTTGCTAGGGATCTTTCGAAGTTTACCAGGAAATGGCCAGAATTTTGGTAACTTAAAATGTTTGGGGAGAATTTTATCAGACGACATCAAGTGGCCTTTTTGGGTATTTTAGATTTTCACAGGTGCTTCTAATTATCTCTGGCACTTTGTGTGGCCTTATCACATGTAAAATATTTAAAATTATAAAATAAGATGATTTACAAATAAAAACTTAGAATGACAAAATCCTAAATATAAGGGATCAACTTAAGTGAATACCATTGGTTTTAAATTATTTTGGGTAAATGTGCAACCGTACTCTGAACACATTCAGACAACATGAGAAGCAAGAGAAGCTCTCTGTATTTATTTTTTATGTTGAAGAATTTCCTGAAACGTTACCAGTGCGGCCGAGAATGTTTTCAAAGTGGATCTTAGATAGTTTTATCTCCTTTTCGCTGAATATTTCCAGACCCCAGGGAGAGCTGTACGTCTCGGGGGAGGAGGCAGGTCTCAGAGCAGCCACAGGCTCACAGGTAGCACCGCTACTTTGCAGATTGGTAGAAAAAGGACAGACAGTGCGATCGATCGGTTCAGGGCTGTGTCCCACATGGCGCCCTATTCCTTATATAGTGCACTACTTTTGATCAGAGCCCTATGGGCAATGGTCAACAGTAGTGCACTATATAAGGAATAGGGTGTAATTTGGGATTTGGCCCATTTGTCATGATGATGACAAATGACTATGTTGCAGGCAGCCCATGGAGGACGGACAACAAAATCACTGAGAGTTTTTCCATTACACAGCCAGAGGAATGTTCTTTTCACAGAGTTAGATGTCACAGAGCAGGAGAACAGTGATTTTACCAAGTTAACTAAAGCACTGCCACCCACCCAATGTGTGATAAGGAGGATTTACAGAGAGGGCAGGTAGTGTATAGTTTACTTCACAGCTTGGCTTTTATTTTCAACATAAAAACAATGATGTTGTCCCTCAGAGTGAACACTCACAAACACACACACACACACACACACACACACACACACACACACACACACACACACACACACACACACACACACACACACACACACACACACACACACACACCAGTGGAGGCTGCTGTTGGGAGGACATCTCATAATAATGGCTGGAATGGAGTAAATGAAATGGCATCAAAGATGTGGTTTCCATGTGGTTGATACCACTCCATTGACTCCATTACAGACATTATTATGAGCCGTCCTCCCCTTCCTCCCCACTGACACACACACAGGTTGTGAGCTTCCTGTATTATGCATAGGATTACATTGCAGGAGTACAAAACAGTACAAAAGCAAAAATATATATTTCAGAATTGACAGGAAATGGTATTGTGTCCACTTACACGTGAAAAAAGAAGGTATTGTTGATAACTGAATCTCTCTTGAGAGATTTTACTCCACACACAGAGTTCACATTGGGTGGTGTTAATAAACTAGTAGAATTCCCCCACTGTAACAGAGCCCAGGTCAGACCATTTGTAATAGTTGGACAGTTGAATGTGATGTGGTAAAGAGTCTGAGGCTATTATCCTACTCATACTCATGTGTGTCCCAAATGGCACCCTATTCTTTATATAGTGCTGTGGGTTGTGGTCCAAAGTAGGGCACTATAGGGAATAGGTTGGCATTTGGCACACAACCTCTGAGTATGAGTATAGTGTGATATCAGACAGGCGTTTGTCTCAGTCAGAACAGAACAGGGGTTTCGTGCCAGGACCACATTAGAGGACTCTTTCAAGTGCTCGTCGCCTCCTCCTACTCGTCAGTGCAGAGCCTGTGTTGTGGTCTACACACTGCTCAACACACAGCTTCTGAGGAGAACCCCGCTCCTTACATTGTGTGTGTGTGTGTTTATGTGTGTGTGCCAGATGTCCTCACAAGAATAGTAAACCAACCAAAAAATCTGAGGGGTTAAGATTTAGGGTTAAGGGTTAGGGTTAGGGGTTAAGGAACATAGGATCTTGACTGGGAATCAATTGTTAGTTCCCAAAAATTGTGTTTGTGTGTGTGTTCGCTCCCATTTAAAGGGTTATTCCCAGTGCGTGGGATGCTACCACTCTTGTCCTTATCTCTCCCTTTTCCCCCATACTACACATCCACACTCTCTAAGGAGGACACCTCTCTACGGAGGACAGGGCCCAGCAGCTTGGCCCAATAAACCAAGCCACCTTGTCCTGTGTGTGTATTTCTTTGTTTGTTTGTGTTATTGTGTGTGTGTGTGTGTGTGTGTGTGTTATTGTGTGTGTGTGTGTTTGTGTTATTGTGTGTGTGTGTGTGTGTGTGTGTGTGTGTGTGTGTGTGTGTGTGTGTGTGTGTGTGTGTGTGTGTGTGTGTTTGTGTTATTGTGTGTGTGTGTGCTCCCGCCCTTTCATCTCTGTGTGTCACAGGATGCACTAGATGCCAACACTCATCTGTCAGCGAATGTACAGGCCCTGGCACGGCCTCGAACACAGCACTGGACCCTCTCCAAGTCACACAGGTAGGCAGGCAGGCAGGCAGGCAGGCAGACAGACAGACAGACAGACAGACAGACAGGCAGGCAGGCAGGCAGGCAGGCAGGCAGGCAGGCAGGCAGGCAGGCAGGCAGGCAGACAGACAGACAGACAGACAGACAGACAGACAGACAGACAGACAGACAGACAGACAGACAGACAGACAGACAGGCAGACAGACAGACAGGCAGGCAGACAGGCAGGCAGGCCAACCCACACCAGCCTTCATTCTCCCAGCGATGAGCGTGAGCTGGCACATTTCAGCATCATGCCAACACATAATAAAAGGGGATCCTTGATCTCTTTCTAGCTACCCGTTGGAATATATTCTAAGGCTAAGTCCCAAATTTCACCCAATTCCCTAAGTAGTGCACTGCATTTGACTTGAGCCCTACGGGCCCTGGTCAAAAGTAGTGCACCACAAATGGAATAGGATGCCATTTGTGACGCATTCTAAAACGTCTGATGCCGTGATACCCGGTGGCATGGCTGTAGTATCTGTAGCTTGAGGGAAGCTCTCACTACAGCACAACATGGGCCGTATCTAACTATCCTAAGCCCCTGTATGCTATAGTAACTTTGTTCACATGTAGCTGCTACAACTTAACCATCCAGCCAGCGGGAATCAGAGTCTAATACACACAGCTCTCCACAGAGAGTCCAGCTCCTAAGATCCTTACAGTGCCGTTGAATTACTGTTTATTTTCTCTCCCTCCATAATGGATTGGCCAATTTCAGCTCTGAGATAATTCACTGCAGAGTTAGACACATAATGGCTAACAAAGCTTAGGCCCATTCAACCCCAGCATATGATTAAGCTGGTAATTAGCCTGCTAGCGCGCAAGCTAATCCAAATAATAAATACTCCATGGCTGGGGGGTGAGAGCGTGGGCTGTCAATGTCTTAGGACTCAGAAGGACCCCTACCCCGTCAGAGTTGAGCTGAGTGTCCTATACGCTTATAGGTGTCTATGGAGATGCCTGTCTGTCTATGTGCCGCTGGGCTGGGCGGAATTGACTGGGCCAGCGTGAGGAAGGAAGCGGAGGGAGATTGAGCAGCGAGATATGTCAGGGATATGGAGGATGTCATTACCCCAGGGGGTTGGGAGAGACACAGGAGCCCCCAAGCCAAGTTTCATCAAGCCAGCCCCCCCGCTATCAGTGGCTGGGTGGATCCTGGTTAATGTGTGTTCCCGCTGGTACCGAGCAGTATTAAGCACCAGGTGGAACGGGAAAGCATCCCGTGACTGGAATGATATGGTAGAGGGAGGGAGGGAGACTGTTTTCATTTGATCATTTTGGTTCTTTTTTTTCTCTCACCTCTCCAGGCTCCAGGATTATAAAGATGCTTTGTGTGGATGTGTGTATCTGTGTGGATGTGTATCTGTGTGTGGATGTGTATCTGTGTGTGGATGTGTGTGTGTATCTGTGTGGATGTGTGTATCTGTGTGGATGTGTATCTATCTGTGTGTATATGTGTGTATCTGTGTGGATGTGTGTATCTGTGTGGATGTGTATCTGTGTGTGGATGTGTGTGTGTATCTGTGTGGATGTGTGTATCTGTGTGGATGTGTATCTGTGTGGATGTGTATCTATCTGTGTGTATATGTGTGTATCTGTGTGGATGTGTGTATCTGTGTGGATGTGTATCTGTGTGTGTATTTGGATGTGTATCTGTATCTGTGTGTGGATGTGTGTGTGTATCTGTGTGGATGTGTGTATCTGTGTGGATGTGTATCTATCTGTGTGTATATGTGTGTATCTGTGTGGATGTGTGTATCTGTGTGGATGTGTATCTGTGTGTGTATTTGGATGTGTATCTGTATCTGTGTGTGGATGTGTGTATCTGTGGATGTGTATCTGTGTGGGTGGGTGGGTGAGTATGTGTTTTATATTTTTTGTGCAACATGCCACATTATAGCCTTGTCTAAGTTTTAGAAGAGGAGCAAGGTTTGGCTTTAAAGAATCTCCATTAAAATGAGCAGCTGAAAAGTTGTATTTGTTTGCTTCATCCTTGACCTTTGACCTATCTCCAGTACTGTACCTTCATATGGGAAGATGTTTTCAGTCGTTAAGCCTCATGTCACATGGCTATGAATCACTGAATCCTCGCTCCAGTCTCTGTGGTCAGCTGTTGTCAGTCAAACCGCTCTGCAGTATGGTCGCACAGCTCTGCACCATCCTCCCATGACCACACATTCCAACCACGGTCCTGGTCATGTAAGGTCAGGTTGTGCCTGAGCACAAAAGTGGGTTTTGGTTGGGAGCGAATCCCTCTCCTCTCCCCACAACAGACCCCAGGGATGTTGGCCATGCAGTCCCTCTCTATCGCTCTTGCTCTCTCTTCCTCTCTCGCTCTCTGTTACCCTCCATTCGCCATCATAACCCCAAAGGGACGACACCCCGTCCGGTCTCCCTCCCACTAAAGGGGCTGTGGTGGTGGGACACCTCTCCACCAAAAGGGAAAAACAGAGGACGAATTGAGAGAGAGCCGCCTGTGAGTCGGTCAGTTGGTGGCGGTCTGTCCTGGCTGTCATATGTGACAGAGTGGCTGACTGACTGGTTGCCTTGACTGACTAGTTCACTTGACTGACTGACTGACTAGTTGGCTTGACTGACTGACTAGTTGGCTTGACTGACTGACTGACTGGTTGACTGACTGACTGACTGGTTGGCTTGGCTGACTGACTGCTTGGCTGGCTAACTGACTGCTTGGCTGGCTAACTGACTGCTCGGCTTACTGACTGCTTGGCTGGCTGGTTGACTGACTGCTTGGCTGGCTGACTGACTGACTGCATGGCTGGCTGGCTGACTGACTGCTTGGCTGGCTAACTGACTGCTTGGCTGGCTGCCTGTCTAGGCGTGCCTCCCTGGCCTCCCCTCTCTGGTCCCTGTTGGGTTGATGCTGTTTGGCTGAGAGCAACTCACATTCAGCTAGAAACCACACCGTTGGACCCGACCCTGATGCATCAGTGGTCCATCCTCATCCTTCATCCTCACTCTGACATGTTTTTTTCTTGGGAGCAGATGACTGGCTGCATATCAAATAGCATCCTATTCCCTATAGTGCACTACTTTTGACCAGAGTCCTCACCCTATTCCCTATAGTGCACTACTTTTGACCAGAGCCCTCACCCTATTCCCTATAGTGCACTACTTTTGACCAGAGCCCTCACCCTATTCCCTATAGTGCACTACTTTTGACCAGAGCCCTCACCCTATTCCCTATAGTGCACTACTTTTGACCAGAGCCCTCACCCTATTCCCTATAGTGCACTACTTTTGACCAGAGCCCTCACCCTATTCCCTATAGTGCACTACTTTTGACCAGAGCCCTCACCCTATTCCCTATAGTGCACTACTTTTGACCAGAGCCCTCACCCTATTCCCTATAGTGCACTACTTTTGACCAGAGCCCTCACCCTATTCCCTATAGTGCACAACTTTTGACCAGAGCCCTCACCCTATTCCCTATAGTGCACTACTTTTGACCAGAGCCCTCACCCTATTCCCTATAGTGCACTACTTTTGACCAGGGCCCTATGGGAATAGAGTGCCATTAGAGACGCGCCCTATAGAGAGGATATGGTGGAGGATGGACTATTGGGCCTACGGAAAGAAGAAGGTAGAGGGAAGTCCTGGAGGTTGTTATTATGGCAACTGCATGGTCTCTTCACAGGTTAGAGAGTTGAACCATCAGTCCAGTCCGTACATCTAGTACATGCTAATGTAAAGGACGTCACGCTGCTTGCTTAGCAAGTTCCACTTCCTCCCAATTCCGTCCATACCTGGCGTGAACACTGCCTTGCTAACAAACGTGACTGCCCTCCTGAAGTGTCTCACCAGTAGGCGCCACACTAAAAGCTAGCCATTTGCTGGCGCAAGTAGGGACACTTCAGGCTGAGGAGAAAGTTTCACACATTCCCATGTGATACACTCACCCCTCACACTTCCTCAACATCGATCCCAGTGTTGAGCTGAGCGCAACTGTAGATCCGGGTCACGGCACCACTGTAAAGAACATCACGCTGCTTGCTTAGCGAGTACCACTTCCTTCCGATTCAGCCAATACTTTACGCAAACTCGGTACCTCTGCCTTGCTAGTGCACGTGACTGGTCCTCCCGAAGCGTCTTACCAGTCAGCGCATTGCAAAAAGCTAGCTATTTGCTGGCGCAAGTAGGGACAACTCAGGCTGAGGAGTAAATTTAATCACAGTTATCATATGTAATCTTTGGTGTTTGGAATCACAGTTATCATATTTATTTATTATATTATTTATTTATAAAAAAAAGTTTAGAAGGTTCAGGGCAGCAGAGGTAACAAGCAGTAGGCCCACATTTTGGTGTCAACAAGGCTCTTGAGCCAGGGATTTTAATAGGCCTTAGGGCGTACTCAAACTGTGTCATACACACACTCACACTAACTCACTTAGTCACTCACTCACCCCTGAAAACAAACGACACTGGTGTTGAGTTGAGCGTGTGAGACGTGACACGTCTGGTGAGATGGAAGCACTTCCTCCTGTGAACTGGGTGCCCACTGTCATCGCAACCCCTACCCAGTTAACCTCCGACCCAGGGGTCAACGTGACAACGAGCCCACTGAGGATTCGGGTGTGTGTGAGCGTGCAGATAGTGTGTGTGTTTGCGCGTTTGCAACCACAGGTGTCTGGTGGAGTGTTAAGGGGTCTTTTGAGGCCTTCTCACCATCTGTTTCCAGGGTGATGAGCGAGGGAAGAGGGGGTTACCAACACATGCCTGGAGGAGGGAGGGACGGGAAGGAGGCAGGCAGAGGGGGCGAATGGGGAGAATGGCAGGTGCCTGTGGATGTTACCCCCTCTGTTGCCCCCTTCAACGGGGGGAGTCAGGGATAATTACAGGGTCGAGGTTAGGGTGGAGTGTGAGAGGAGTTCGTTGGATCTCAAGGTCAGAGGTCAGAACAGAGTCAAGAGCATGCACGACCACTCAGAGGCGCTTCCTGCTGTGTGTGTTAACTTAATCTCTGATGAGGAATGAGGAGTCACATGTGCAGGCCATGTGGTTCAAGGCCTGTGTGATGAGAGGGGAGTGGGGTTGGTCATGTTACTAGTCATCATGTTAGGAGGGAGTGGGGTTGGTCATGTTACTTACTAGTCATCATGTTGAGAGGGAGTGGAGTTGGTCATGTTACTAGTCATCATGTTGGGAGGGAGTGGGGTTGGTCATGTTACTAGTCATCATGTTAAGAGGGAGTGGGGTTGGTCATGTTACTAGTCATCATCTTTCACTCCAAGATCGCATAGCAGTTCAGACGTCTTTTGTCCTCGTCTTGTCGTGTCCTGTATATATATATATTTACAACTTTTTTCACATACATTTTATTTTTATTTTCCATCAACTCATCTTCTAAACACTCTCCTGCAACCAGCCTCACCAATTTATATTTATAAAAAAGTATTATTTACCTCAGATCTGTAATCCTCCAAGAAGCTAGCCAGAAACTCCAAGAAGCTAGCCAGAAACTAGCCAGAAGCTAGCCAGGAGCTAGCCCAGAAGCTAATCCAGAAGCTAATCAGAAGCTAGTTAGCTTCTTTACTGGCAAATCGTTAGTATTCAGCTAACCACGGTTTGTGGTCATCAGCTATCCTTTAGCTCGAAAATCTATCGAAAATCTATCGCCAATTTTGTACGGCGCAGCGCGGCTCGGAACATACCGGACCAATTTTTCTCTCCATGTCCCTGGATTTCAACTGCTCTCTGGACATTCATACCCGGATCTCACAGCTAGCTAGCTGCTATCCGTGTGACAGTCGGCTTTCGTCGATTCCGGAGCAAACATCGATTGTTCCGGTGCTAGCCAGCTCCGTCAATCACTCCTGAGTTCCATCATTCACTCCTGGGCTGCAGTCACCTATCCGGACCCGTTTTACTGCCTACGCGGAGCCCCACCGGGCCTTCACAACTGGACTGCCGACGTTATCTACCTGAAGGAGATCCGGCTGGCTCCTCCGTCGCGACGTTACCTGAACGCCCATCTGCGGCCCGCTAACCGTTAGCTGTCTTACCGGCTGCTATCTGAATAGACAATCGGACAATTTATTTATTTTTATTATTATTATGTTTTCTTCTCGGGCCTCTATAACTACATCTATTGTTCTTATTTTTGTTGTTGTTGTGTGATTTGGATTAATCCCCTCTACCACACGGAACCCCACTAATCTACTGACCGAACGCAAGAGGTGGCTAACAACAGACCTCCATCCTATGCTACCTTGCTACCGATGGCCTGGCTAGCTGTCTAAATCGCCGTGACCCTCAACCAACCTCTCCACTCACTGGACCCTTTTGATCACTCGACTAAGCATGCCTCTCCTTAATGTCAATATGTCTTGTCCATTGCTGTTCTGGTTAGTGTTTATTGGCTTATTTCACTGTAGAGCCTCTAGTCCTGCTCACTATACCTTATCCAACCTATTAGTTCCACCACCCACACATGCAATGACATCTCCTGGTTTCAATGATGTTTCTAGAGACAATATCTCTCTCTTCATCACTCAATACCTAGGTTTACCTCCACTGTATTCACATCCTACCTTACCTTTGTCTGTACATTATACCTTGATGCTATTTTATCGCCCCCAGAAACCTCCTTTTACTCTCTGTTCCAGACGTTCTAGACGACCAATTCTTATTGCTTTTAGCCGCACCCTTATTCTACTCCTCCTATGTTCCTCTGGCGATGTAGAGGTGAATCCAGGCCCTGCAGTGCCTAGCTCCACTCCTATTCCCCAGGCGCTCTCTTTTGATGACTTCTGTAACCGTAATAGCCTTGGTTTCGTGCATGTTAACATTAGAAGCCTCCTCCCTAAGTTTGTTCTATTCACTGCTTTAGCACACTCTGCCAACCCGGATGTTCTAGCTGTGTCTGAATCCTGGCTTAGGAAGACCACCAGACATTTTAATTCCAAACTACAACATTTTCAGACAAGATAGAACTGCCAAAGGGGGAGGTGTTGCAATCTACTGCAAAGATAGCCTGCAGAGTTCTGTCCTACTATCCAGGTCTGTACCCAAACAATTTGAACTTCTACTTTTAAAAATCCACCTCTCTAAAAACAAGTCTCTCACCGTTGCCGCCTGCTATAGACCACCCTCTGCCCCCAGCTGTGCTCTGGACACCATATGTGAACTGATTGCCCCCCATCTATCTTCAGAGCTCGTGCTGCTAGGCGACCTAAACTGGAACATGCTTAACACCCCAGCCATCCTACAATCTAAACTTGATGCCTTCAATCTCACACAAATTATCAATTAACCTACCAGGTACCTCCCCAAAGCCTTAAACACGGGCACCCTCATAGGAATCATCCTAACCAACTTCCCCTCTAAATACACCTCTGCTGTCTTCAACCACGATCTCAGCGATCACTGCCTCATTGCCTGCATCCGTAATGGGTCAGCGGTCAAACAACCTCCTCTCATCACTGTAAAACGCTCCCTGAAACACTTCAGCGAGCAGGCCTTTCTAATCGACCTGGCCGGGGTATCCTGGAAGGATATTGACCTCATCCCGTCAGTAGAGGATGCCTGGATATTTTTATTTTTTTTAAATGCCTTCCTAACCATCTTAAATAAACATGCCCCATTCAAGAAATTTTGAACCAGGAACAGATATAGCCCTTGGTTCTCCCCAGACCTGACTGCCCTTAACCAACACAAAAACATCCTATGGCGTTCTGCATTAGCATCGAACAGCCCCCGTGATATGCAGCTGTTCAGGGAAGCTAGAAACCATTATACACAGGCAGTTAGAAAAGCCAAGGCTAGCTTTTTCAAGCAGAAATTTGCTTCTTGCAACACTAACTCAAAAAAGTTCTGGGACACTGTAAAGTCCATGGAGAATAAGAACACCTCCTCCCAGCTGCCCACTGCACTGAAGATAGGAAACACTGTCACCACTGATAAATCCATCATAATTGAAAATTTCAATAAGCATTTTTCTACTGCTGGCCATGCTTTCCACCTGGCTACTCCTACCCCTGTCAACAGCACTGCACCCCCAACAGCAACTCGCCCAAGCCTTCCCCATTTCTCCTTCTCCCAAATCCATTCAGCTGATGTTCTGAAAGAGCTGCAAAATCTGGACCCCTACAAATCAGCCGGGCTAGACAATCTGGACCCTTTCTTTCTCAAATTATCTGCCGAAATTGTTGCCACCCCTATTACTAGCCTGTTCAACCTCTCTTTCGTGTCGTCTGAGATTCCCAAAGATTGGAAAGCAGCTGCGGTCATCCCCCTCTTCAAAGATGGGGACACTCTTGACCCAAACTGCTACAGACCTATATCTATCCTACCATGCCTTTCTAAGGTCTTCGAAAGCCAAGTCAACAAACAGATTACCGACCATTTCGAATCTCACCATACCTTCTCTATGCTATGCAATCTGGTTTCAGAGCTGGTCATGGGTGCACCTCAGCCACGCTCAAGGTCCTAAACGATATCTTAACCGCCATCGATAAGAAACATTACTGTGCAGCCGTATTCATTGATCTGGCCAAGGCTTTCGACTCTGTCAATCACCACATCCTCATCGGCAGACTCAACAGCCTTGGTTTCTCAAATGATTGCCTTGTCTGGTTCACCAACTACTTCTCTGATAGAGTTCAGTGTGTCAAATCGGAGGGTCTGTTGTCCGGACCTCTGGCAGTCTCTATGGGGGAGCCACAGGGTTCAATTCTTGGACCGACTCTCTTCTCTGTATACATCAATGAGGTCGCTCTTGCTGCTGGTGAGTCTCTGATCCACCTCTACGCAGACGACACAATTCTGTATACTTCCGGCCCTTCTTTGGACACTGTGTTAACAACCCTCCAGGCAAGCTTCAATGCCATACAACTCTCCTTCCGTGGCCTCCAATTGCTCTTAAATACAAGTAAAATTAAATGCATGCTCTTCAACCGATCGCTACCTGCACCTACCCGCCTGTCCAACATCACTACTCTGGACGGCTCTGACTTAGAATACGTGGACAACTACAAATACTTAGGTGTCTGGTTAGACTGTAAATTCTCCTTCCAGACCCATATCAAACATCTCCAATCCAAAGTTAAATCTAGAATTGGCTTCCTATTTCGCAAAGCACAAAATATTTCACAAAGCATCCTTCACTCATGCTGCCAAACATACCCTTGTAAAACTGACCATCCTACCAATCCTCGACTTTGGCGATGTCATTCACAAAATAGCCTCCAATACCCTACTCAACAAATTGGATGCAGTCTATCACAGTGCAATCCGTTTTGTCACCAAAGCCCCATTTACTACCCACCATTGCGACCTGTACGCTCTTGTTGGCTGGCCCTCGCTTCATACTCGTCGCCAAACCCACTGGCTCCATGTCATCTACAAGACCCTGCTAGGTAAAGTCCCCCCTTATCTCAGCTCGCTGGTCACCATAGCATCTCCCACCTGTAGCACACGCTCCAGCAGATATATCTCTCTAGTCACCCCCAAAACCAATTCTTTCTTTGGCCGCCTCTCTTTCCAGTTCTCTGCTGCCAATGACTGGAACGAACTACAAAAATCTCTGAAACTGGAAACACTTATCTCCCTCACTAGCTTTAAGCACCAACTGTCAGAGCAGCTCACAGATTACTGCACCTGTACATAGCCCACCTATAATTTAGCCCAAACAACTATCTCTTTCCCAACTGTATTTAATTTATTTATTTATTTTGCTCCTTTGCACCCCATTATTTTTTATTTCTACTTTGCACATTCTTCCATTGCAAAACTACCATTCCAGTGTTTTACTTGCTATATTGTATTTACTTTGCCACCATGGCCTTTTTTGCCTTTACCTCCCTTCTCACCTCATTTGCTCACATTGTATATAGACTTGTTTATACTGTATTATTGACTGTATGTTTGTTTTACTCCATGTGTAACTCTGTGTCGTTGTATCTGTCGAACTGCTTTGCTTTATCTTGGCCAGGTCGCAATTGTAAATGAGAACTTGTTCTCAACTTGCCTACCTGGTTAAATAAAGGTAAAATAAAATAAATCATGTTGGGAGGGAAGTGGGGTAGTGGGGTTGGTCATGTTACTAGTCATCATGTTGAGAGGGAGCGCGGTTGGTCATGTTACTAGTCATCATGTTGAGAGGGAGTGGGGTTGGTCATGTTACTAGTCATCATGTTGGGAGGGAGTGGGGTTGGTCATGTTACTACTCATCATGTTGGGAGGGAGTGGGGTTGGTCATGTTACTAGTCATCATGTTGAGAGGGAGTGGGGTTGGTCATGTTACTAGTCATCATGTTGGGAGGGAGTGGGGTTGGTCATGTTACTAGTCATCATGTTGAGAGGGAGTGGGGTTGGTCATGTTACTAGTCATCATGTTGAGAGGGAGTGGGGTTGGTCATGTTACTAGTCATCATGTTAGGAGGGAGTGGGGTTGGTCATGTTACTAGTCATCATGTTGAGAGGGAGTGGGGTTGGTCATGTTACTAGTCATCATGTTGGGAGGGAGTGGGGTTGGTCATGTTACTAGTCATCATGTTGAGAGGAAGTGGGGTTGGTCATGTTACTAGTCATCATGTTGAGAGGGAGTGGGGTTGGTCATGTTACTAGTCATCATGTTGAGAGGGAGTGGGGTTGGTCATGTTACTAGTCATCATGTTAGGAGGGAGTGGGGTTGGTCATGTTACTAGTCATCATGTTGAGAGGGAGTGGGGTTGGTCATGTTACTAGTCATCATGTTAGGAGGGAGTGGGGTTGGTCATGTTACTAGTCATCATGTTGAGAGGGAGTGGGGTTGGTCATGTTACTAGTCATCATGTTGGGAGGGAGTGGGGTTGGTCATGTTACTAGTCATCATGTTGAGAGGGAGTGGGGTTGGTCATGTTGTTTGGGATGCTTGGAACAGTTGCCGATTAACATGACATGGCTTTCACTCTCTCCCATTGCTCTTTCCTTCTCTCTCTCTCTCTCTCTCTCTCTCTCTCTCTCTCTCTCTCTCTCTCTCTCTCTCTCTCTCTATCCCTCTTTATCTCTCTCTCCCTCTCTACCGCCCAGCACTGTCTCCTTCTCTCTCGCTATCTCCCACCGCTCTCTCTCCCTCTCTCTCCCTCTCTCTCTCCCCCCTCCTATACCTTCTCTCTCTCTCTCTCTCTCTCTCTCTCTCTCTCTCTCTCTCTCTCTACCGCCCATCACTGTCTCCTTCTCTCTCACTATCTCCCACCGCTCTCTCTCTACCTCTCACGTTCTCTCTCTCTCTCTCTCTCTCTCTCTCTCTCTCTCTCTCTCTCTCTCTCTCTCTCTCTCTCTCTCTCTCTCTCTCTCTCTCTCTCTCTACCGCCCATCACTGTCTCCTTCTCTCTCACTATCTCCCACCGCTCTCTCTCTACCTCTCACGTTCTCTCTCTCCCCCCTCCTACAACTTCTCTTTTTCTTTCTTTCTCTCTCTCTCTCTCCCTCTCTCTCCCTCTCTCTCTCCCCCTCCTATACATTCTCTCTCTCTCCCTCTCTCTCCCTCTCTCTCTCCCCCCTCCTATACCTTCTCTCTCTCTCTCTCTCTCTCTCTCTCTCTCTCTCTCTCTCTCTCTCTACCGCCCATCACTGTCTCCTTCTCTCTCACTATCTCCCACCGCTCTCTCTCTACCTCTCACGTTCTCTCTCTCCCCCCTCCTACAACTTCTCTTTTTCTTTCTTTCTCTCTCTCTCTCTCTCTCTCTCTCTCGCTCTGAAGCCTGGTCCAGAATCTGACCAGCATGAAGAGGAGGACAGCAAGGAGACGAAAGAGGGTAAGAAGAGGGAGATTGGGTGTAATTAAATAATTTACAGTATAGATGTGGAAAGATGAAGGAATGCTGAAGGCAACTCTAGTTTAAGCTGAAGGGAATGTTTGCATCCTAAATGGCACCCTGCTCCCTATGTAGTGCATGGCTTTTGACCAGAGACCTATGGACCCTGGTCAAAAATAGTGAACTATAAAGGGAATAGGGTGTGATTTGGGAGACGGCCTCAGCCTAGCACTCGCCTTTTCATCTCCCACATCTCCAGTCAAACTGTCACTAAACAAAGCCGTTGAAGCGTTAGTGAGCGGTCACTCGCGTGTGACGCCCGCTGGCGTATCGGATGCCAATCTCTGTGGCCGAGGTCCAGCTTATCGGCCCGTGGCACTGAGGGTCAGACCTGATTAAAAACGTGTCACTTGACCCCTCTGTCGGACTTCAAAGACAACGGAGGAGACTGAGCGGGGGACGGAGAGGGGACGGAGAGGGGTGCGGAGAGGGGGACTGACAGGGGGGCGGAGAGAGGGACTGAGAGGGGGGTGGAGAGAGGGACTGAGAGGGGGGCGGAGAGAGGGACGGAGAGGGGGGCAGAGAGGGGGACGGAGAGGGCATTCTTGGTGAAGCTGGTGCAAGGAGTAAATAACTTCACTAAAGGAGGGTGGAATGCATCTTTGTTGAGGCCATGCCCTGTTTAAACACACAGAGAGACACACTCACACCCTTACACACGCCCAGGGTTCCAGTCTACCCTGACTTTGATCACCCCTTTGTCATCCTTCTGAGTTGTCGGAAACAGAACCCAGAGAATCAAGTGGTTTGAGATCAAATAGTCAGCCATGTAATGGGGACTGCATAGGGATAGACAAAATGACATCATGCAGAGGGACATCACAAACAGCATCTCACTATTATTACAGGGGCGGAGGAGGAGGAGGGGAAGAGGAGGAGGGGGAGGGGAAGAGGAGGAGGAGGAGAAGAGGAGGGGAAGAGGAGGAGGGGGAGGGGAAGAGGAGGAGGAGGGGAAGAGGGGAGGAGGAGGACCTCAGAGGACTTTGCTTATTCTTATTTACCAGGTGAATTATTTTGCAGCTGGTAATTTACTACTATGAAGTATGAGGTAGTTTATTGTATCGATGACTTTACTATCTGCTTGATGGAAGTGACTTCAGCGATTTGGTGTAATGATCTAGAACTATTGTAGTTGTTAAATGATGTAGTGTATCGACAGAATATATTTGCAACCAGACTGTTGTCTTTGTGTGTGTGGAGTTTGAATCATGTTTATTTGGGTATGCACTCACTGTCGTGTATTTAGTGCCAGTTCAGGGTAGTAGTTTGGGAATGGGTGGGTGTTTGGCATGACAAGTGTATAGTTATATTTCTAAGAGTGTGAGTGTTGTGTGTTTATTTATTTGTGACTCAGGCTACCACAAATGGCTGTGTATGGGTTGTGTGTGTCTCTGCATATTGTTGTTTACCTATTTTGACCTCTTCCTGTGTGTGTGTGTGTGTGTGTGTGTGTGTGTGTGTGTGTGTGTGTGTGTGTGTGTGTGTGTGTGTGTGTGTGTGTGTGTGTGTGTGTGTTCGTGCATACTTTTGCATACTTGTATGTCTGTGTGCCTGCATGCGTATGTATTCATGTCTGTGTGTGTGTGTGTGTGTGTGTGTCAGGCTACCCCTGCAGGGAGCTGACAGAGGAAGAGAAGTAGCAGATCCTCAAATCAGAGGAGTTCCTCAGTTTCTTTGACTGCAGCATCAGAGTGATGGAGAGAGCCCTGGCTCAGGAATCAGACATCTTCTTCAACTACAGCGGACAAGACCTGGATGACAAGGAGGGGTAAGAATGTGTGTGTGTGTGTGCGTGTGTGTGTCTATCTGTTGTGAGGTCTGTAGAAGGAACATGGTGTGTGTATGCATGCCTATGTGGCTGCTAATGGCCTCATGGAGTAATGCCTTTGGTGTCAATCAGGACGTGACTCCTCATTGTTCTTCAAACACATGCCATTCTCATGATGTCATCATCCTCTCAAAACCCCATTTGACCTCACTTACAATGACATCACCCAGTGACCTCTGACCCCTGTTTCTATTGGCCACAGGGACTTCCTCCTCTCCATCCTCTACCTCCTCTCCATCCTCTTCCTCCTCCCCTGATCCTCCTTTAATTTTCCGTCTTTCCTTCCGCTCCTCTATCTCTCCATTTTATTTGATCTTGTCCCCTCTCCTCTTCCTCCCCCTCCTCTTCCTCCCCAGTCCCCAGAGCTGTTGGTGGCGTCCTACAACAACAACGAGGATGCTCCTCACGAGCCTGACGGTGTAGCTCTGGTCTGGAACATGAAGTTTAACAAGAACACACCTGAGTATGTCTTCCACTGCCAGGTAAAATCAGTCCCAGGTCCAGGTCTATAAATATGTTGGGTACAGAGCCTGTATTCACAAAGTGTCTGATCTAGGTTGATATGACCTATAACTGTTCCCCACAGGATACAGATACTGGATTCGTGTGATGTATATGTCTATATATTTAACAACAGTCTGATTCACAATTGTGTTTTGGGTCTCAACCGAGCCAAAATAAAAATGTTTTCACATCACTTTGTCTTTTAATGTATCCTGCCAATATCTGACAAAGAGTTACAGTATTTCCCTCCAGTTGATTCATGTTTTAACTGGCCGCCGGATACAACTGGATGTGGGTAGAGCTACTGCCACCAGTGTCCCAAATGGTACCCTATTTCCTAAATAAATAAAATAAAATAAAATAAAATGTTATTTGTCACATACACATGGTTAGCAGATGTTAATGCGAGTGTAGCGAAATGCAAGTAATCTAGCTAACAATTCCAAAACTACTACCTTATAGACACAAGTGTAAGGGGATAAAGAATATGTACATAAAGATATATGAATGAGTGATGGTACAGAACGGCATAGGCAAGATACAGTAGATGGTATTGAGTGCAGTATATACATATGAGATGAGTATGTAAACAAAGTGGCATAGTTAAGTGGCTAGTGATACATGTATTACATAAAGATGCAGTAGATGATATAGAGTACAGTATATACGTATACAAATGAGATTAATAATGTAGGATATGTAAACATTATATTAAGTAGCATTGTTTAAAGTGGCTAGTGATATATTTTACATCATTTTCCATCAATTCCCATTATTAAAGTGGCTGGAGTTGAGTCAGTGTGTTGGCAGCAGCCACTCAACGTTAGTGGTGGCTGTTTAACAGTCTGATGGCCTTGAGATAGAAGCTGTTTTTCAGTCTCTCGGTCCCAGCTTTGATGCACCTGTACTGACCTCGCCTTCTGGATGATAGCGGGGTGAACAGGCAGTGGCTCGGGTGGTTGTTGTCCTTGATGATCTTTATGGCCTTCCTGTGACATCGGGTGGTGTAGGTGTCCTGGAGGGCAGGTAGTTTGCCCTCGGTGATGCGTTGTGCAGACCTCACTACCCTCTGGAGAGCCTTACGGTTGTGGGCGGAGCAGTTACCGTACCAGGCGGTGATACAGCCCGACAGGATGCTCTCTATTGTGCATCTGTAGAAGTTTGTGAGTGATTTTGGTGACAAGCCAAATTTCTTCAGCCTCCTGAGGTTGAAGAGGCGCTGCTGCGCCTTCTTCACGATGCTGTCTGTGTGGGTGGACCAATTCAGTTTGTCTGTGATGTGTACGCCGAGGAACTTACTACCCTCTCCACTACTGTTCCATCGATGTGGATAGGGGGGTGTTCCCTCTGCTGTTTCCTGAAGTCCACAATCATCTCCTCGGTTTTGTTGACGTTGAGTGTGAGGTTATTTTCCTGACACCACACTCCGAGGGCCCTCACCTCCTCCCTGTAGGCCGTCTCATCGTTGTTGGTAATCAAGCCTACCACTGTTGTGTCGTCCGCAAACTTGATGATTGAGTTGGAGGCGTGCGTGGCCACGCAGTCGTGGGTGAACAGGGAGTACAGGAGAGGGCTCAGAACGCACCCTTGTGGGGCCCCAGTGTTGTTGATCAGCGGGGTGGAAATGTTGTTGCCTACCCTCACCACCTGGGGGGCGGCCCGTCAGGAAGTCCAGTACCCAGTTGCACAGGGCGGGGTCGAGACCCAGGGTCTCGAGCTTGATGACGAGCTTGGAGGGCATTATGGTGTTAAATGCCGAGCTGTAGTCGATGAACAGCATTCTCACATAGTTATTCCTCTTGTCCAGATGGGTTAGGGCAGTGTGCACTACTTTTGACCAGAGCTCCCATAGGACTCTGGCCAAAAGTAGTGCACTATGAAGGGAATAGGGTTCCATGTTGGGATGCTGGCCTAAGACTAGGAGGATGTACCACTCCACCGCTGCAACGATGACAATGACACCAGAGATAAAAAATAAGGAGTGAAGTGATATTTAATCAAAGCAGGGAGTTCTTCAGGGGTTCCTGGGCTTTGGCCTACTTGGGCAGAACATGATATTACGGAACATGTCCGCTCAATGGTGACTAAAAAAATCTGAGGTTTTGTTGCAGAAAATACCTTCTGGTTGGTCCTGATGCTAATTATTATAGACTCTAGGGTGAGTTTTTGTGGTGTGTGTGTGTGCGTGTGTTTGAGGGAGTGATGAGGAGGCGACTGAGGGCCGGGGAGGAAAGTTAGAGGGCCTCCCCACTCCCAAGAGAGAGAGGGGGATTACAGAGACATCTCCATAATAAAAAGATGTGGCCTACCACTTCCTAATCCAGCAGACCACATGTGTTCACCCACCCACGTGGATCCTCCAGTCGTATGGGCTGCTTGACTCTGTTTCCTACGCCCAGAGTCTACCTCACACACACACACACACACACACACACACACACACACACACACACACACACACACACACACACACACACACACACACACACACACACACACACACACACACACACACGCACAGCCACCCACTCCCACCATGCAGACCAATGTAGCCCATTTAGCAGACCAATGTAGCCCATTTATGGGCTGCTTGACTCTGTTTCCTACGCCCAGAGTCTACCTCACACACACACACACACACACACACACACACACACACACACACTCACACACACACACGCACAGCCACCCACTCCCACCATGCAGACCAATGTAGATCATTTAGCAGATGTTTTAGCAGACCACATACAGTGCTAATATTTCTGTAGAAATGGGTTGTAGAAGTTGTGAGATAATGGATTTTACAGGACACTTTTATTCCACTACTATTATTAATGTATGTTCATGCCTAAGTGTTCTGGTGTAGATATAAAAGTACTACAATACAGCTACACTGATTACTGGAGTCATTTTCTCTACAAGTGGTTTGCTTCCATATTGTAGTCTGAAAGCTTGACTCTGTTGTCAACATGGGTTTCTATAGCGTAATGATGTGTGTGTGTGTGTGTGTGTGTGCGCGTGTGCGCGCGTGTGTGTGTGTGTGTGTGTGTGTGTGTGTGTCGTCAATGGCATCGGAGGCTGTGAGAGGAGTTGACAGCAACCATAGATACACTTTATGTGGTTGTAAATTTGTATGTGCTGTTTTTGGCAGTGATAAACTGAGTATTGAAGAGAAGTTAAAATAGTCCACACAGTTAAAGTGGCAATCAGCAGTTGGAACAATAACAAAGCATTTCCCCCACTGTTTCGGATGGTGCTGGAGAAATGTAACCACTCTCAGATTCATAGACAAAGCTATGGATGCAAGGGCTGACCATCCAAATGATAGTTTTAACCATGTTTGGAGGCTCTTTAGTGTTTGTTTACATTTACTTTGTTAAACAAGTTTATATTTTGGGTTCTGATAGAGTATAACTTATATTCTTCAAGTCCAAAAATGGATGTAGCAACTGCAGATTGCCCCTTTTAAAGGACATTTTACAACTTAATAGTTGGTTCCTCACCCTGAAAGTAGTCTCTGGGCCAGGGGGAACTGTATGGTTTGGTTTTCTTTTAAACAGCCACACAAACTTCAGTTAACTTTAGCCACTGCTAGCTAAAAATCTATAAAAGTGACAGGGGCAATGGAAAGATAAAAGGGCATGTGTCAAACCGAATCACTTAGTTGATTTCAGTTTATTCAGGGTGACTGTTTCTCCTGGTCCATAGACCTTTCAGGGTGAGGAATGGACCTTTAAATCCACCCTATAGATATGAACTGATAATACAGTATGCAAAGTCTAACCCTGCATGCCTCTTATTCTTTGACACACACACATTGCTTCTCTCAGGAAAGGGGTCAATTTGGGTAAGTGAGTGACGCTGTTGGGAAAATGTGTGCTGGGGGAGATTATATAAAAAAATGAGAGGAAGGAAAACCAAAATGGCACCTCCCAGGCTCCCTTGTGTCAGTCACTATGAGTGTGTCCTGGGGATGTGCCATGTCTTTTCATCAGGAGGGGAAGAAAAACCAGAATGAACGAGATAAATAATTAAATGAAAGAAAGAAAGAGAGAGGAGTCTATCTCCAACCGCTTGGCACGGGCCTCCTCCGTGTTTTGTGCTGGAGAGGGATGAAAGGAGGCAGGAGTGGTCGGGGGAGAAGAGATATTGTTTTTCGCTCCGGGGTCTATTACAAACAGAGGCGTTCCTTTCTAGTTATCCAGAGATCAGATGGATATTAATGTGTGAGCATGTTCTGCCGTTTAACCCCCCAAACCACAGGCCCCATTTCTTTTCTCTCTTCTCCTCTTCCTGAGGTAGACGAACACACTCATCCTTTATCATATCAAATCAAATTGTATTTGTCACATGCGCCAAATACAACAGATGTAGACCTTACAGTGAAATGCTTACTTACAAGCCCCTAACCAACAATGCAGTTTTAATAAAATACCAACAAAAAAAAGTAAGAGATAAGAATAACAAATAGTTAAAGAGCAGCAGTAAATAACAAATAACAATTATCCTCTCTTCAATCACACATGCTTAGCTCCGCCGGGCTCTGCCAGGGCTCTGCCAGGGCTCTGCTCTGCCAGGGCTCTGCTCTGCCAGGGCTCTGCTAGGCCTTTGTTAGGGCTCTGCTACGGCACTTTTAGGGTTCTGCTAGGGTACTGTTAGGGCTCTGCTCTGTTAGGGCTCTGCTCTGTTAGGGCTCTGCCGGGGCTCTGCTGGGGCTCTGTTTGGGCTCTGCTAGAGTTATGCTCTGCCAGGGCTCTGCTCTGCCGGGGCTCTGCTGGGGCTCTGCTGGCGCTCTGTTAGGGCTCTGCCAGGGCTCTTTTAGGGCTCTGCCAGGGCTCTGCTAGGGCTCTGCCGGGGCTCTGCTGGGGCTCTGCTAGGGCTCTGCTGGGGCTCTGTTAGGGCTCTGCTAGGGCTCTGCCAAGGCTCCGTTAGGGCTCTGGCCAGGGCTCTGCTGGGGCTCTGTTAGGGCTTTGTTAGGGTTATGCTCTGCCAGGGTTCTGTTTGGGCTCTGTAGGCCCTTGTTTGGGCTCTGCTAGGGCACTTTTAGGGCTCTGCTATTGCTCTGCTAGGGCTCTGCTCTGTTAGGGCTCTGCCTGGGCTCTGTTAGGGCTCTGCTCTACTAGGGCTCTGCTAGGGCTCTGTTGGGGCTCTGCTATGGCTTGCTATTGCTCTGCTTGGGCTCTGCTAGGGCTCTGCTATTGCTCTGCTCTGTTAGGGCTCTGTTAGGGCTCTGTCACTCTTGGCTTGGCAGGGACCAGAGAGGACTATTTTTCCAGATCTTCCCACAGTGGCTCGCTTGACCATCTTTGATCGCTCTTTGTCTCTCTTCAATTCAAGGTGCCTATTGCCATTGGAAACATATGTGTACATTGCCAAAGCAAGTGAAATAAACAATAAAACAGTAACTATTACACTCACACAAGTTCCAAAAGAATGAAGAAATGTTTAATGTCGTATTATGTCTATATACAGTGTTGTAACAATGTGCAAATAGTTCAAGTAAAATGGGGAA
Source organism: Oncorhynchus mykiss (assembly GCF_013265735.2). Lineage (NCBI taxonomy): Eukaryota > Metazoa > Chordata > Actinopteri > Salmoniformes > Salmonidae > Oncorhynchus > Oncorhynchus mykiss. Next base: position 59,218,583 of record NC_048582.1, on the reverse strand, counting down.
ATAAATATGGGTTGTATTTACAATGGTGTTTGTTCTTCACTGGTTGCCCTCTTCTTGTGGCAACAGGTCACACATCTTGCTGCTGTGATGGAACACTGTGTTATTTCACCCAGTAGATATGGGAGTTTGTCAAAATTGGATTTGTTTTCAAATTCTTTATGGGTCTGTGTAATCTGAGGGAAATATGTGTCTCTCTAATATGGTCATACATTTGGCAGGAGGTTCTCACTCTTTCTCTCTCTGTCAAATATGGCTTCCGTTCATGGAGTTACTTAGTAACATTTGCCATCTGATGTTTATTTATTTTTATTTAACCTTTATTTAACCAGGTAGGCCAGTTGAGAACAAGTTCACATTTACAACTGCGACCTGGTCAAGATAAAGCAACGTAGTGCAACACAAAAAACAACAGAGTTACACATGGAATAAACAAACATACAGTCAATAACACAGTAGAAAAGTCTAGATACAGTGTGTGCAAATGAAGTACGATTAGGGAGGTAAGGCAACAAATAGGTTGTCGTGGCGAAATAATTACAATTTAGCAATTAAACACTGGAGTGATAGATGTGCAGATGATGATGTGCAAGTAGAGATACTGGTGAGCAAATTAGCAAAAAAGTAAATAAAAACAGTATGGGGATGTGACCGGTGTGAAAGGGTTAGCTAGACAGTGGTGCACACTAGTAGCATTTCAATCACTCTTGAAGTAGACCTTGAAGACCTTGAAGTAGTTGTTTCTCCCTCGCTCCTCTCCACCACTTCTCCTCTTGTCTACTACTTTCTTTAACTTGTTTTAATTATGTTATCTCTCTCTCTACTCATTCTCTATACTCCATTATCTCTCTCTCTACTCCATTCTCTCTCTCTCTCTTCATTCTATAGTTAGAGGACTTGTGATATCTCCAGGAGCAATATAACACAATTTTTGTCTTTATCTGTTGTCTAGTACTGTCTTTTTGCTAGCTAGGGTCATCTACTTTAAGTGCTGCCTGTCTTCCCAGTAGCCTTCTTGGTGTGTGAAGTGATGACTGCTCATAACTTGCAGATGATTGTTGACACATCAACCAGGATCAAGGGGCAGGGCAATTTGTGACTTGTTTTGGTAATCAGTGGCTGTATTGGCGAGGGAGTGGTTTCTCCTCTCCTAGGCAATCAGCAATTAGTACAGGGAGGTGTGCTCTTCACTTCTGCTTGGCAATTATTAATTAGTGTTAGTACTTCAGTCTCCCCTGGCTTCTCAGCGGCAGCTGTAAGCGGCGGTCGTGTCAGTGGCGGTCTCGTTGGCAAAACTAAGACCGCCGCCAAAACAAAGACTGTTCTGCTGAGTTATTTGTGGAAGGAAAGAGAGGAAGGCTCCACACCACTCTCACCTCAGTATAACTGCAGTTAGAGTGCAGTATAACTGCAGTTAGAGTGCAGTATAACTGCAGTTAGAGTGCAGTATAACTATTTTGCAATTACTGCGTCCAAAATACCACAGTCGACTGCAGTTACTGCAGTTATACTGCACTTTTACTGCAGTTACTGCACTTTTACTGCAGTTACTGCACTTTTACTACAGTTACTGCACTTTTACTGCAGTTATACTGCACCTTTACTGCAGTTATACTGCACTTTTACTGCAGTTACTGCACTTTTACTGTAGTTACTGCACTTTTACTGCAGTTACTACACTTTTACTGCAGTTACCACACTTTTACTGCAGTTATACTGCACTTTTACTGCAGTTACTGCACTTTTACTGCAGTTACTGCACTTTTACTGCAGTTATACTGCACTTTTACTGCAGTTACTGCACTTTTACTGTAGTTACTGCACTTTTACTGCAGTTACTGCACTTTTACTGCAGTTACCACACTTTTACTGCAGTTATACTGCACTTTTACTGCAGTTACTGCACTTTTACTGCAGTTACTGCACCTTTACTGCAGTTATACTGCACTTTTACTGCAGTTACTGCACTTTTACTGTAGTTACTGCACTTTTACTGCAGTTACTGCACTTTTACTGCAGTTACTGCACTTTTACTGCAATTACTGCACTTTTACTGCAGTTACTGCACTTTTACTGCAGTTATACTGAGGTGAGAGTGGTGTGGTTATACCGAGGATGATTGTGGTGTTTCAAAACTACAATATTGTTTTGTAAGTGTCACTTGAGTATCTTACCTAGATATTTTCCGATTATGTTATTTTGCTCTTTTGCAACTATGTGTGTGTTTCCTATACCTTTTCGCTCCTCTCCCTGTAGGTTTTACAGATGCCCCCCCTCCCCTTGGCTGCAACCCTTATGATTTAGTATACCCTGCACGCGCAACCCATGTGGAATTCCGGGTCTCTGGCAGCGTTTGGAACTACCAATCTGCAGTCAAGAACGCCAAGTTCATTTCAGCCTGTGCTCCCCTTTAGTTCCTTGACTTTTTGGCCCTGACAGAGACATGGATCACCCCATACATGGATCACCCAAGAGAACACTGCTACTCCAGCTGCTCTCTCTTCATCTGACTGTGTTTTCTCTCATAGTCCAAGAGCATCTGGTTGTCTCAGTGGTGAAAGGGCTACCCTTTTCTCCTAAGTGGAGATGTTCTCTCTTCTTCCTCTCTCACCTGTCCACACACAAGATGGCGCCGGAGCAGAAGGCAGGTGTTTTATGTGCCCCCAACCGATTGTTTTTTTTCTTCGTTTATCTGTGTTGTTTGTAACTTATTATTTTACTAATTTTGTACATAATGTTGCCGCTACTGTCTCGTGACCGAAAATAACTTCTGGACTGCGATTACTCACCACGGTCTAGCAGAATAGTTTTTCTTCTTTCACGACTCTGACGAACCCGAGGCGGAGGATATACGGCTCCCTCGGGAACAGGCCCTGACTACAGTGATCTGCGTGAAGAGGAGGCGGAGAAAGAGAGGCCAGAGGACGGGCAACCTTCTGAGGAGTCGGAGGCGATCAAATAAACCCCCACTCCCCTCAATTCTGCTAGCAAACATGCAATCTTTGGACAATAAAATGGACGAGTTATTGGGAAGATTAAACTACCAACGGACATTAAAAACGGTAAAATCTTATGCTTCACGGAGTCGTGGCTGAACGACGACAATATCAACATACAGCTGGCTGACTATGCGATGTACCGGCAGGATAGAACAGCGGCGTCTGGTAAGACAAGGGGCGGCGGTCTATGTATTTTTGTAAACAACAGCTGGTGCACGATATCTAAGGAAGTCTCGAGCTATTGCTCGCCGGAGGTAGAGTTTCTCATGATAAGCTGCAGACCACATTACCTACCGAGAGAGTTTTCATCTATATTCTTTGTAGCTGTTTACATACCACCACAGTCAGAGGCTGGCACTAAGACAGCATTGAATGAGCTGTATTCCGCCATAAGCAAACAAGAAAACGCTCAACCAGAGGCGGCGCTCCTAGTAGCCGGGGACTTTAATGCAGGGAAACTTAAATCAGTTTTACCAAATTTCTATCAGCATGTTAAATGTGCAACCAGAAGGAAAAGAATACTGGACCACCTATACTCCACACGCAGAGATGCATACAAAGCTCTCCCTCGCCCTCCATTTGGCAAATCTGACCATAATTCCATCCTCCTGATTCCTGCTTACAAGCCAAAATTAAAGCAGGAAGCACCAGTGACTAGATCAATAAAAAAGTGGTCAGATGAAGCAGGTTCTAAGGTACAGGACTGTTTTGCTAGTACAGACTGGAATATGTTCCGGGATTCCTCCGATGGAATTGAGGAGTACACCACATCTGTCAGTGGCTTCATCAGTAAGTGCATCGATGACGTCGTCCCCACAATGACTGTACATATCCCAACCAGAAGCCATGGATTACAGGCTGCATCCACACTGAGCTAAAGGCTAGAGCTGCCGCTTTCAAGGAGCGGGACTCTAACCCGGAAGCTTATAAGAAATCCTGCTATGCCCTCTGACGAACCATCAAACAGGCAAAGCATCAATACAGGACTAAGATCGAGTCATACTACACCGGCTCTGATGCTCGTCGGATGTGGCAGGGCCTGCAAACCAATACAGAATACAAAGGGAAGCACAGCCGAGAGCTGCCCAGTGACACAAGCCTACCGGACGAGCTAAACTACTTCTATGCTCACTTCAAGGCAAATAACACTGAAATATGCATGAGAGCACCAGCTGTACCGGAAGACTGTGATCACGCTCTCCGTAGCCGATGTGAGTAAGACCTTTAGACAGGTCAACATTCACAAGGCCGCAGGGCCAGACGGATTACCAGGACGTGTATTGCGAGCATGCGCTGACCAACTGGCAAGTGTATTCACTGACATTTTCAACCTGTCCGAGTCTGTGATACCAACATGTTTTAAGCAGACCATCATAGTGCCTGTGTCCAAGAACACTAAGGTAACCTGCCTAAATGACTACCGACCCGTAGCACTCACGCCTGTAGCCATGAAGTGCTTTGAAAGGCTGGTCATGGCTCACATCAACACCATCATCCCAGATACACTAGACCCACTCCAATTTGCATACTGCCTCAACAGATCCAGAGATGACGCAGTCTCTATTGCACTCCACACTGCCCTTTCCCACCTGGACAAAAGGAACACCTATGTGAGAATGCTATTCATTGACTATAGCTCAGCGTTCAACACCATAGTGCCCTCAAAGCTCATCAATAAGCTAAGGATCCTGGGACTAAACACCTCCCTCTGCAACTGGATCCTGGACTTCCTGACGGGCTGCCCCCAGGTGGTAAATGTAGGTAACAACACATCCGCCATGCAGATCCTCAACACAGGGGTCCCTCAGGGGTGCGTGCTCAGCCCCCTCCTGTACTCCCTGTTCACTCGTAACTGCATGGACAGGCACGACTCCAACACCATCATTAAGTTTGCAGATGACACAACAGTGTCTGATCACCTGATCACCGACAACAACAAGACAGCCTATAGGGAGGAGGTCAGAGACCTGGCCATGTGGTGCCAGGACAACAACCTCTCCCTCAACGTGATCCAGACAAATTAGATGATTGTGGACTACAGTAAAAAGAGGACTGAGCACACACCCATTCTCATCGACGGGGCTGCAGTAGAGCAGGTTGAGAGCTTCAAGTTCCTTGGTGTCCACATCACCAACAAACTAACATGGTCCAAGCACACCAAGACAGTTGTGAAGAGGGCACAACAAAACCTATTCCCCCTCACGAGACTGAAAAGATTTGGCATGGGTCCTCAGATTCTCAAAAGGTTCTACAGCTGCACCATCGAGAGCATCCTGACTGGTTGCATCAATGCCTGGTATGGCAACTGCTCTGCCTCTGACCGCAAGGCACGACAGAGAGTAGTGTCAACGGCCCAGTACATCACTGTAGGGCGGCAGGTAGCCTAGTGGTTAGAGCATTGGACTAGTAACCGAAATGTTGCAAGATTTAATCCCCGAGCTGACAATGTAAAAAATCTGTCGTTCTGCCCCTGAACAAAGCAGTTAACCCACTGTTTCTAGGCCGTCATTGAAAATAAGAATTTGTATTAACTGACTGACTTGCCTAGTTAAATAAAGGTAAATAATAATAATAATCACTGGGGCCAAGCTTCCTGCCATCCAGCACCTCTTTACCAGGCGGTGTCAGAGGAAGGCCCTAAAAATTGTGAAAGACTCCAGCCGCCCCAGTCATAGACTGTTCTCTCTACTACCTCAGGCAATCTGTACCGGAGCGCCACTGCCACTCTCTGTTGTCATCTATGCATAGTCACTTTAAATAACTCTACATTCATATACAGTTGAAATCGGAAGTTTACATACATTTAGGTTGGAGTCATTAAAACTAGTTTTTCAACCAGTCCACAAATGTCTTGTTAACTATAGTTTTGGCAAGTCGGTTAGGACATCTACTTTGTGCATGACACAAGTAATTTTTCCAACAATTGTTTACAGACGGATTATTTAATTTATAATTTACTGTATCACAATTCCAGTGGGTCAGAAGTTTACATACACTAAGTTGACTGTGCCTTTAAACAGCTTGGAAAATTCCAGAAAAGGATGTCATGGCTTTAGAAGTTTCTGATAGGCTAATTGACATCATTTGAGTCAATTGGAGGTGTACCTGTGAATGTATTTCAAGGCCTACCTTCAAACCCAGTGACTCTTTGCTTGACATCATGGGAAAATCAAAAGAAATCAGCCGGAAAATATTGGAGACCTCCACAAGTCTGGTTCATCCTTGGGAGCAATTTCCAAACTCCTGAAGGTACCACATTTGTTAACAATAGTTTGCAAGTATAAACACCATGGGACAACGCAGCTGTCATACCGCCCCAGGAAGGAGACGTTGTCTGTCTCCTAGAGATGAACGTACTTTGGTGCAAAAAGTGTGAATCAATCCCAGACCAACAGCAAAGGACCTTGTGAAGATGCTGGAGGAAACAGGTACAAAAGTATCTATATCCACAGTATAACAAGTCCTATACCGACATTACCTGAAAGGCCGCTTAGCAAGGAAGAAGCTACTGCTCCAAAACCACCATAAAAAAACAGATTATGGTTTGCTGCACATGGGGACAAATATCGTACTTTTTGGAGAAATGTCCTCTGGTCTGGTGAAATAAAAATATAACTGGTTGGCCATCGTTAAGTTTGGAGGATAAAGGGGGAGGCTTGCAAGCCAACGAACACCATCCCAACCGTGAAGCACATCGGTGGTAGCATCTTGTTGTGGGGGTGTTTTGCTGCAGGAGGGACTGGTGCAATTCATAAAATAGATGGCATCACGAAGAAGAAAAATTATGTGGATATATTGAAGCAACATCTCAAGACATCAGTTAAAGCTTGGTTGCAAATGGGTCTTCCAAAGGGACAATGACCCCAAGTATACTTCCAAAGTTGTGGCAAAATGGCTTAAGGACAACAAAGCCAAGGTATTGGAGTGGCCATCACAAAGCCCTAACCTCAATCCTATATAGAATTTGTGGGCAGAACTGAAAAAGCATGTGCGAGCAAGGAGGCCTACAAACCTGACTCAGTTACACCAGCTCTGTCAGGTGGAATGGGCAAAAATTCACCCAATTTATTGTGGGAAGCTTGTGGGAGGCTAACTGACACTTTTGACCCAAGTTAAACAATTTAAAGGCAATGCTACCAAATACTAATTGAGTGTATGTAAACTTCTGACCCACAGGGAATGTGATGAAAGAAATTAAAGATTAAATAAATAATCCTCTCCACTATTATTCTGTCACATTCTTAAAATAAAGTGGTGATCCTAACTAACCTAAAACAGGGACATTTTACTAAGATACAAATGTCAGGAATTGTGAAAAACTGATTTTAAATGTATTAGGCTAAGGTGTATGTAAACTTTCGACTTCAACTGTACATACTACCTCAACCAACCGGTTCCCCCGCACATTGACTCTGTACCGGCACCCCCCTGTATATATTGTTCTTTTTTACTGCTGCTCTTTTATTACTTGTTACTTTTATCTCTTATTCTTATCCGTATTTTTTGAAACTGCACTGTTGGTTAGGGGCTCGTAAGTAAGTAATTCATTTGAATTCCATGCTGTCACTGTCACTTCTCTACTCAAGCTTATGATTGTTGTCATATACAGTGCCTTGCGAAAGTATTCGGCCCCCTTGAACTTTGCGACCTTTTGCCACATTTCAGGCTTCAAACATAAAGATATAAAACTGTATTTTTTTGTGAAGAATCAACAACAAGTGGGACACAATCATGAAGTGGAACGACATTTATTAGATATTTCAAACTTTTTTAACAAATCAAAAACTGAAAAATTGGGCGTGCAAAATTATTCAGCCCCCTTAAGTTAATACTTTGTAGCGCCACCTTTTGCTGTAAGTCGCTTGGGGTATGTCTCTATCAGTTTTGCACATCGAGAGACTGGCATTTTTTCCCATTCCTCCTTGCAAAACAGCTCGAGCTCAGTGAGGTTGGATGGAGAGCATTTGTGAACAGCAGTTTTCAGTTCTTTCCACAGATTCTCGATTGGATTCAAGTCTGGACTTTGACTTGGCCATTCTAACACCTGGATATGTTTATTTTTGAACCATTCCATTGTAGATTTTGCTTTATGTTTTGGATCATTGTCTTGTTGGAAGACAAATCTCCATCCCAGTCTCAGGTCTTTTGCAGACTCCATCAGGTTTTCTTCCAGAATGGTCCTGTATTTGGCTCCATCCATCTTCCCATTAATTTTAACCATCTTCCCTGTCCCTGCTGAAGAAAAGCAGGCCCAAACCATGATGCTGCCACCACCATGTTTGACAGTGGGGATGGTGTGTTCAGCTGTGTTGCTTTTACGCCAAACATAACGTTTTGCATTGTTGCCAAAAAGTTCAATTTTGGTTTCATCTGACCAGAGCACCTTCTTCCACATGTTTGGTGTGTCTCCCAGGTGGCTTGTGGCAAACTTTAAACGACACTTTTTATGGATATCTTTAAGAAATGGCTTTCTTCTTGCCACTCTTCCATAAAGGCCAGATTTGTGCAATATACGACTGATTGTTGTCCTATGGACAGAGTCTCCCACCTCAGCTGTAGATCTCTGCAGTTCATCCAGAGTGATCATGGGCCTCTTGGCTGCATCTCTGATCAGTCTTCTCCTTGTATGAGCTGAAAGTTTAGAGGGACGGCCAGGTCTTGGTAGATTTGCAGTGGTCTGATACTCCTTCCATTTCAATATTATCGCTTCCACAGTGCTCCTTGGGATGTTTAAAGCTTGGGAAATCTTTTTGTATCCAAATCCGGCTTTAAACTTCTTCACAACAGTATCTCGGACCTGCCTGGCGTGTTCCTTGTTCTTCATGATGCTCTCTGCGCTTTTAACGGACCTCTGAGACTATCACAGTGCACGTGCATTTATACGGAGACTTGATTACACACAGGTGGATTGTATTTATCATCATTAGTCATTTAGGTCAACATTGGATCATTCAGAGATCCTCACTGAACTTCTGGAGAGAGTTTGCTGCACTGAAAGTAAAGGGGCTGAATAATTTTGCACGCCCAATTTTTCAGTTTTTGATTTGTTAAAAAAGTTTGAAATATCCAATAAATGTTGTTCCACTTCATGATTGTATCCCACTTGTTGTTGATTCTTCACAAAAAAAATACAGTTTTATATCTTTATGTTTGAAGCCTGAAATATGGAAAAAGGTCGCAAAGTTCAAGGGGGCCGAATATTTTTGCAAGGCACTGTATTGTCCACCAGGTACCCTAGGAGAGTTCTTCAATGAGCTTGCCACCTCATCTCTCTCTTCTGCTAATTCTTTCTCCCTCCTGTCTCCCTCTTTGGCTCTACTCTCCTCCCTTTCCGTATCCTATGACTCGCACTGTCCCCTTTCCTCCCAGCCGGCCCAGCCCTCCCCACCCACTCTGTGGCTGAGTGACTCATTGCGAGCTTATAGAACAGTGCTGCGGACAGCTGCGCGGAAAGGAAGGAAAGCTTAACTTCTGGAGGGCCTATCATCCTTTCTTTCTCACCCTCCTCCTCTCTACCTTCTGTTTCTCTGTATCTGCTGCTAAAGCCACTTTATATCACTGTACATGTCAAGCTTCTGCATCTAACCCTAGGAAACTATTTTCCACCTTCTTCTCCCTCCTTAATCCTCCACCCCTCCTCCTCCCTCCTCCCTCTCTGCGGACGACTTTGTCAACCACTTTGAAAGAAGGTTGATGACATCCACTCCTCATTCAATCAGCCTCTTGAGTCCACTGGTCCCACTCACACAGAACTAGCTTACGGCTTGACCTCTTTCTCCCCTCTCTCTCCAGATGAAGTCATGCGACAAGGGAGGTCTGGTCGACCAACAACCTGTCTGCTTGACCCCATCCCCTCCTCCCTTCTCCAGACCATCTCTGGAAACCTTCTCCCAGTCCTCATTTCCCTCATCAACTCATCCCTGACCACTGGCTCTATCTTCAAAATGGCCCGAGTTGCTCCCCTCTTCAAGAAACCAACACTCAACTTATCTGACGTCAAAAACTATATACCGTTATCCTTTCTTTATTTTCTTTCCAAAACAATTAGGTGTGCTGTCCCTGACCAACTTTCTCGTTTTCTCTCTCAGAACGATCTTGTTGACCCAAACCAGTCAGGCTTCAAGACGGGTTACTCAACCTAGACTGCTCTTCTTTGTGTCACGGAGGCTCTCCGCACTGCCAAAGCTGACTCTCTTTCTCCTGTTCTCATCCTCCTTTATCTATCCACTGCCTTCAACACCATGAACCATCAGATCCTCCTCTTCCCCATCTCAGGGCTGGGTGTCTCAGGGTCTGCACGCTCTTGAATTGCATCCTACCTGGCAGGCCGCTCCTTCCAGGTGACGTGGAGAGGATCTGTTTCTGCACCACATACTCTCACTACTGGTGTCCCCCAGGGCTCGGTTCTAGGCCCTCTCCTCTTCTCTCTATACACCAAGTAATTTGGCTCCATGATATCCTCACATGGTCTCTCCTATCATTACTATGCATATGACACACAACTACTTTTCTCTTTCCCCCCTTCTGACACACAGGTGGCAACATGCACCCATGTGCCTGGCAGATATCTCAGCTTGGATGTAGGCCCACTACCTCAAGCTCAACCTCAACAAGACGGAGCTGCTCTTCCTCCTGGGGAAGGCCTGCCCGCTCAAAGACCTCTCCATCACGGTTGACAACTCCACAGTGTCGCCCTCCCAGAGTGCAAGGAACCTTGGCGTGACCCTGGACAAAACCCTGTCATTCTCTGCAAACATCAAAGCAGTGACCCGCTCTTGCATGTTCATGCTCTACAACATCCATAGAGTACAACCCTACATCACAGGAAGTGGCACAGGTACTAATGCAACTTGCTGTGGCTGGGCTCCCCGCTTGTACCATTAAACCCCTGCATCTCATCCAGAACGCTGCAACCTGCCTGGTTTTCAACTTTCCCAAGTTATCCCATGTCACCCCGCTCCTACGCACACTCCTTTGGCATCCAGTCAAAACTCCCATCCACTACAAGACCATGGTGCTTGCCTACAGAGCAGCAAGAGGAACTGCCCCTCTCTACCTTCAGGCTATGTTCAAACCCTACACCTCAATCCGAGTAATCCATTCTGCCACCTCTGGTCTCTTGGCCCTGCCACCCCTGTGGGAAGGCAGCCCAGTCCAAGCTCTTCTCTGTCACGAAGAATGGAATCAGAAAATTCTCTTGAGGTTCAACACAGCATGGAGGAGGCTGCGACTCATCTAATTGGTAAGCTACAACCTTTATTGTCCTGGCCACAAGCTAGGCACACCTGTATTTGGGGAGTGTCTCCCATTCTTCACAGCAGAGCCTCTCAAGGTCTGTCAGGTTGGATGGGTAGCGTTGCTGCACAGCTATTTTCAGGTCTCTCCAGAGATGTTCGATCAGGTTCAGGTCCGGGCTCTGGCTTGGCCACTCAAGGACATTCAGAAAGTTGTCACAAAGCCACTCCTGCGTTGTCTTGGCTGTGTGCTTAGGGTCATCGTCCTGTTGGAAGGTGAACCTTCGCCCAAGTCTGAGGTCCTGAGTGCTCTAGAGCATGTTTTCATCAAGGATCTCTCTCGACTTTGCTCCGTTCATCTTTCCCTCAATCCTGACTAGTCTCCCAGTCCCTGCCGGCGAAAATCATCCCCACAGCATGACGCTGCCACCACCCTGCTTCACCGTAGGGATGGTGTCAGGTTTCCTCTGGACGTGATGCGTGGCATTCAGGCCAAAGAGTTCAATCTTGGTTTCATCAGACCAGAGAATATTGTTTCTCATGGTCTGAGAGTCCTTTAGGTGCCTTTTGGCAAATTCCAAATGGGCTGTCATTTTACTGAGGAGTGGCTTCCATCTGGCCACTCTACCATAAAGGCCTGATTGGTGGAGTGCTGCAGAGATGGTTGTCCTTCTGGAAGGTTCTCCCATCTCCTCAGAGGAACTCTGGAGCTCTGTCAGAGTGACCATCGGGTTCACCTCCCTTACCAAGTCCCTTCTCCCCCGATTGTTCAGTTTGGCCAGGCGGCCAGCTCTAGGAAGAATCTTGATGGTTCCATACTTCTTCCATTTAAGAATGATGAAAACCACTGTGTTCGTGGGGAGCTTCAATGCTTCAAAAATAGTTTGATACCCTTCCTCAGATCTGTGCCTCAACAGGCTTGGTTTTTGCTCTGAAATGCACTGTCAGCTGTGGGACCTTATATAGACAGGTGTGTGCCTTTCCAAATCATGTCCAATCAATTGATTTTACTATAGGTGGATTCCATTCAAGTTGTAGAAACATCTCAAATATGATGAAAGGAAACAGGATGCACCTGAGCTCAATTTCAAGTCTCATAGCAAAGGTACAGAATACTTATATAAATAATGTATTTCTGCTTTTTATTTGTAATAAATTTGCAAAATATTCTAAACCTGTTTTTTCTTTGTCATTATGGGGTATTGTGTATAGATTGAGGGGAAAAGGTAATTGAATACATTTTAGGATACGGCTGTAACGTAACAAAATGTGTAAAAACTCAAGGGGTCTGAATACTTTCCAGCTACACCGTAGATATACAGTTTTGCGTTATTTGACGGGTATAGGGACGATGACCAACGTAGCATATTGTTTGTGCTCTGAGGTGGTGCTGAAATTGGCAGTGCATCTAAAGTTATCCTTTCATTGTGCTGACTGGCACTGATAGCCTTCTGTCCATGGTCCTGAATCAATGGTTACGATGTGTGCTGTTTTAATGAGCGCATATCAGGCTACCAGTCTTCGTGGGGCTTCTCTTCAACATCATGTGCTTTCTTGTGTGAAAAACAACAGTTGTTGTGTATATGGCTGTATTTCAGATAGGCCTACATTTGTGCATTGTAGGACCAATAGCATGTGTAACCAACTAAACAAAAGTAGGCAAACTTTCACTCTGTTATGATTGATTTGTATTACACAATCGTTGTGTGATAGGCTACTGTAAAGGTCATGTCAATATTATGAAAATTACACAGCCTACTTTTCACCCCTGCCTGCTCTCTTGCTATAGTGTGTGTGTGTGTGTGTGTGTGTGTGTGTGTGTGTGTGTGTGTGTGTGTGTGTGTGTGTGTGTGTGTGTGTGTGTGTGTGTGTGTGTGTGTGTGTGTGTGTGTGGACGTGTTTAACTATACTTGTGGGGACTATATTTGTGTCCCCGACTGGGGACATTTTGTTGGTCCTCACAAGGTCAAATGCTATTTCTAGGGTGTTTAGAATTAAGGTTAGAATTAGGGTTACGTTTAATTTTTTTCCTAATGTTTGAAGTTTAATCTGAAGCCTGTGAGAATATTTGATAAGCTAGTGGTGGTGCTCATCCTGTCAGCTGATCTGTGCGTGTTGGTAGGCACAAATGATGTGTAGGCCTACGTAGCCACGGCTGCATTTCAGATACACGTCAAAATGGGCTGTTATTATTTAAAGTGACGGTTGTTGATGTGTACAGCTACATTTAAGATACATTTAGGTACATTTGAACAGTAGTAGGTCCAACCTACATTGTGTTATCAGGACTCTAAAGCAATACCAGTTGTGCCCCCCCATGGATTTAAAATACCCCCTCAGGCACGTCATCCTGAGGGGATTGATGTGAGGAAGTTAATGTGCTGCTCCTCTCTTTACAGCCCCATCAGTTGACCCGTCATCGCCCCAAACCCCCGGCACTCCGGTAACATCACAGGACCCTCTCAAGTGGGCTGGGTCACGCCACATCAATGGCACGCCCTGAAAACCTCACCCTCAGCCCGCCAGCACCCCCGCTCACACTGTCAGCTCCCATCCCACTCAGCCATATTTTGATTAATATCTCTAGGTTTTCTTTAAACACAATGACTCGCCGTGACCTGCTCCCTGTGCCAGAGGTTTGAGAGAGAGAGAGAGAGAGAGAGAGAGAGAGAGAGCGAGAGAGAGAGAGAGAGAGAGAGAGATGCTTTCTGGAGAGATTCCCACTCCAGATTATAGTGGTGGATGGAGTTGCATTTGCTCATAAAGCTTACTGAAGAAATCCTATAAAAGCCACTGTGAGTTTTGTAGGAGAAAGGGCAAAGACCCTGTGTCTGTGAGCGTTTTATAATAGACTTGTATATAAGACGTTCTTTCAGCAGCTAGCTAGAGATTCAACCTCCAATATGATGGATTGTTCCAGCATTCTTTCTGTTCCTGGATCTAATGGTTAGATGATGTGTATTGCTTTAATGGACTATGGCAAAGCTATGTAGATGAACATTTTAAGACTTACTTAGCAGTCTATCATTGTGTTAAAGCCATTTTTCTAATCATACTTGATCAATTCAATCATTTTTCAAAGCTAATTCACACCTGAATAATCTGTTTAATTTGAGATATTTTAATATAAATGTGCGCTACTTCTCCTATGTCAGTATGACTAAGGTCACAGCCACTGAAGAGAGAGAAGAAGAAAGAGAAACAGAGATGGAAAGGAAAGAAAGAGAGAGGGCAGAGAGAAGGAGAGGGCAGAGAGAAGGAGAGGGCAGAGAGAAGGAGAAAAGGAGAGCGAGGGGGCAGAGAGAAGGAGAGAGGACAGAGAGAAGGAGAGAAAGAGAGGCAGTGTGAAGGAGAGGGGCAGAGAGAAGGAGAGAGGGCAGTGTGAAGGAGAGGGGCAGAGAGAAGGAGAGAGGGCAGAGAGAAAGAGAGGGCAGTGTGAAGGACAGCAGGCAGTGTGAAGGACAGCGGGCAGTGTGAAGGAGAGAGGGCAGTGTGAAGGTGAGGGGCAGAGAGAAGGAGAGGGGCAGTGTTTAAGGAGAGAGGGCAGAGAGGAGAGGGGCAGAGAGAAAGAGAGGGCAGAGAGAAGGAGGGGGCCGAGAGAATGAGAGAGGGCAGAAAGAAGGAGAGGGACAGAGAGGAGGAGAGACGGCAGAGAGAAGGAGAGGGGCAGAGAGAAGGAGAGAGAAGGAGAGAGGGCAGAGAGAAGGAGAGAGAAGGAGAGAGGGCAGAGAGAAGGAGAGAAGGCAGAGAGAAGGAGAGGGGCAGAGAGAAGGAGAGGGGACAGAGAGAAGGAGAGGGGACAGAGAGAAGAAGAGTGGACAGAGAGAAGAAAAGGGGACAGAGAGAAGAAGAGGGGACAGAGAGATGGAGAGGGGCAGAGAGAAGGAGAGGGTACAGAGAGAAGGAGAGTGGCAGAGAGAAGGAGAGGGGACAGAGAGAAGGAGAGGGGACAGAGAGAAGGAGAGAAGGCAGAGAGAAGGAGAGAGGGCAGAGAGAAGGAGAGGGTCAGAGAGAAGGAGAGGGGCAGAGAGAAGGAGATGGGACAGAGAGAAGGAGAGAAGGCAGAGAGAAGGAGAGAGGGCAGAGAGAAGGAGAGGGAATGAGAGAGGGCAGAGAGAAGGAGAGAGGGCAGAGAGAAGGAGAGAGGGCAGAGAGAAGGAGAGGGGCAGAGAGAAGGAGAGGGGACAGAGAGAAGGAGAGGGGACAGAGAGAAGAAAAGGGGACAGAGAGAAGAAGAGGGGACAGAGAGATGGAGAGGAGCAGAGAGAAGGAGAGGGTACAGAGAGAAGGAGAGTGGCAGAGAGAAGGAGAGGGGACAGAGAGAAGGAGAGGGGACAGAGAGAAGGAGAGAAGGCAGAGAGAAGGAGAGAGGGCAGAGAGAAGGAGAGGGTCAGAGAGAAGGAGAGGGGCAGAGAGAAGGAGATGGGACAGAGAGAAGGAGAGATGGCAGAGAGAAGGAGAGAGGGCAGAGAGAAGGAGATGGGACAGAGAGAAGGAGAGGGGCAGAGAGGAGAGGGAAGGAGAGAGGGCAGAGAGAAGGAGGGGGACAGAGAGAAGGAGAGAGGGCAGAGAGAAGGAGAGGGGCAGAGAGAAGGAGAGGGGCAGAGAGAAGGAGAGGGGACAGAGAGAAGGAGAGAGAAGGAGAGAGAAGGAGAGAAGGAGAGGGGACAGAGAGAAGGAGAGGGGACAGAGAGAAGGAGAGAAGGCAGAGAGAAGGAGAGAGAAGGAGAGAGGGCAGAGAGAAGGAGAGAGAAGGAGAGAGGGCAGAGAGAAGGAGAGAGGGCAGAGAGAAGGAGAGGGGCAGAGAGAAGGAGAGGGGACAGAGAGAAGAAGAGGGGACAGAGAGAAGGAGAGGGGCAGAGAGAAGGAGAGAGGGCAGAGAGAAGGAGAGAAGGAGAGAAGGAGAGAAGGAGAGAGGGCAGAGAGAAGGAGAGGGGCAGATAGAAGGAGAGGGGACAGAGAGAAGGAGAGATAAGGAGAGAGGGCAGAGAGAAGGAGAGAGGGCAGAGAGAAGGAGAGGGGCAGAGACAAGGAGAGAGGGCAGAGAGAAGGAGAGGGGCAGAGAGAAGGAGAGAGGGCAGAGAGAAGGAGAGAGGGCAGAGAGAAGGAGAGAGAAGGAGAGGGGACAGAGAGAAGGAGAGGGGACAGAGAGAAGGAGAGAGGGCAGAGAGAAGGAGAGAGAAGGAGAGAGGGCAGAGAGAAGGAGAGGGGCAGAGAGAAGGAGAGAGGGCAGTGTGAAGGTGAGGGGCAGAGAGAAGGAGAGGGGCAGAGAGAAGGAGAGAGGGGCAGAGAGAAGGAGAGAGGGCAGAGAGAATGAGAGAGGGCAGAGAGAAGGAGAGGGGACAGAGAGAAGGAGAGGGGACAGAGAGAAGGAGAGGGCAGAGAGAAGGAGAGAGGGCAGAGAGAAGGAGAGAGGGCAGAGAAGGAGAGGGGCAGAGAGAAGGAGAGAGGGCAGTGTGAAGGTGAGGGGCAGAGAGAAGGAGAGGGGCAGAGAGAAGGAGAGAGGGGCAGAGAGAAGGAGAGAGGGCAGAGAGAATGAGAGAGGGCAGAGAGAAGGAGATGGGACAGAGAGAAGGAGAGAGGGCAGAGAGAAGGAGAGGGGCAGAGAGAAGGAGAGAGGGCAGAGAGAATGAGAGAGGGCAGAGAGAAGGAGAGAGAAGGAGAGAAGGAGAGGGGACAGAGAGAAGGAGAGAGAAGGAGAGGGCAGAGAGAAGGAGAGAAGGAGAGAGGGCAGAGAGAAGGAGAGGGGCAGAGAGAAGGAGAGGGGCAGAGAGAAGGAGAGAAGGAGAGAGGGCAGAGAGATAGAGAGGGGCAGAGAGAAGGAGAGGGGACAGAGAGAAGGAGAGAAGGCAGAGAGAAGGAGAGGGGCAGAGAGAAGGAGAGCGGGCAGAGAGAAGGAGAGAGGGCAGAGAGAAGGAGAGAAGGAGATGGGACAGAGAGAAGGAGAGAAGGCAGAGAGAAGGAGAGGGGCAGAGAGAAGGAGAGAGGGCAGAGAGAAGGAGAGAGAAGGAGAGAAGGAGAGGGGACAGAGAGAAGGAGAGGGCAGAGAGAAGGAGAGGGGCAGAGAGAAGGAGAGGGGCAGAGAGAAGGAGAGAAGGAGAGGGGCAGAGAGAAGGAGAGAGGGCAGAGAGAAGGAGAGAGGGCAGAGAGAAGGAGAGGGGCAGAGAGAAGGAGAGGGCAGAGAGAAGGAGAGGGCAGAGAGAAGGAGAGAGGGCAGAGAGAAGGAGAGGGGCAGAGAGAAGGAGAGAGGGCAGAGAGAAGGAGAGAGGGCAGAGAGAAGGAGAGAGGGCAGAGAGAAGGAGAGAGAAGGAGAGAAGGAGAGGGGACAGAGAGAAGGAGAGGGGACAGAGAGAAGGAGAGAAGGCAGAGAGAAGGAGAGAAGGCAGAGAGAAGGAGAGGGGACAGAGAGAAGGAGAGGGCAGAGAGAAGGAGAGAGGGCAGAGAGAAGGAGAGAAGGAGAGGGGCAGAGAGAAGGAGAGAGGGCAGAGAGAAGGAGAGAGGGCAGAGAGAAGGAGAGAGGGCAGAGAGAAGGAGAGGGGCAGAGAGAAGGAGAGGGGCAGAGAGAAGGAGATGGAACAGAGAGAAGGAGAGGGCAGAGAGAAGGAGAGAGGGCAGAGAGAAGGAGAGAGGGCAGAGAGAAGAGAAGCAGAGAAAGGCTGCTTGTATTCAGAGCCTCCCTTTCTTTATTTGATGAAACAGAGATATGGTATTACATCGGCTGTGCCAGAGACCACAGAGTGACAAAATCTGCGGGGTGTCGTAAAAAAGACAGGCAGAAAAAGAGCGAGGGAGCGAGGGATGCCAAGAGAAGAGGGTTCAGTCCATCTGGTCCTCATAAGCCCTGCTGAAAACCAGATGAGTGTGGTGGTACAGTGAGAGGAGAATATACTGTCTCTTACTCAGTCATCTATCCTCCTACTCCCTCCCTCCCCTGACCCGAACTCCAGGAGCATTTTCCCTCCGGTAAGGAGGGAGGCAACAAAGGAGGGAGTGTTCATTTCTCTCCTCCATAATCCCTCGCTCCGTGCCATCTCTCATCATGGGTTAGCCTTGTGTATTATTCTGTACAGAACACTTCCCATTAATATAATAGGGTCTGTCACAAGCACTTCACTTCTCTGAGATGATTTAAACAGCTGGCTTGGGGAAGGAAAAACCCTTTTGCTCTGTAGGTGCTGGGCCCTCGATTTGAGTTTTACCATCGCGTTTCAATTGAGAGTCAATGCAGAAAAATGACTTTCACTGGTGTTTTTCAGTGGAGCTGTCAGTTTAAACATCCGTTCGGTTCTGGGCTGCCGCCAGATGACTTTGCAGGATACGGACTCACGCTGAACGGACCTTGAGAAAGAGGAGAAATGGTCTCAGAGCTACTTAACTTTTGGAAATGAATTTGGTTGAAAGAAAGTCATATTATTGAGGTATGATCATAATACAGACTTTGCACAGAGAAGTGTGCGAGATGGGTTTTATATAGGAACCTCCAGACAGGTGTAAGGGCCTATATTTACTGGAATATACACTTTGTTTCAAAGGTACTCATGAGACTTAGATCTTAAGATTTATTCAGTTGTACAATGAGTATACCAAAAATTAGGAACACAAACACCTTCCTAATATTGAACTGCAGTTCTTGATACAAGACGGTGCACCTACTACTGTACCCCGTTCAAAGGCACTTAAATTCACCCTCTGAATGGCACACGTACACAATCCATGTCTGAAGGCTTAAAACGTATTCTTTAACCAGTCTCCTCCCCTTCATCTACACTGATCGAAGTGGATTTCACAAGTGACATCAATAAGCGATCATAGCTTTCACTTGGATTCACCTGGTCAGTCTGTCATGGAAAGAGCAGGTGTTCTTAAAGTTGTGTATACTTAGTGAATGTAAACATACAGTAGCCATTTTCCTACAGTGAAATTAATTTGCATATGTACTTTAAAAATAACAAGTAGATTCCCCTCACAGGCAGATGCTTCCAGTCAGACGTGTGTTCACAGGCAGATGCTTCCAGTCAGACGTGTGTTCACAGGCAGATGCTTCCAGTCAGACGTGTGTTCACAGGCAGATGCTTCCAGTCAGACGTGTGTTCACAGGCAGATGCTTCCAGTCAGACGTGTGTTCACAGGCAGATGCTTCCAGTCAGACGTGTGTTCACAGGCAGATGCTTCCAGTCAGACGTGTGTTCACAGGCAGATGCTTCCAGTCAGACGTGTGTTCACAGGCAGATGCTTCCAGTCAGACGTGTGTTCACAGGCAGATGCTTCCAGTCAGACGTGTGTTCACAGGCAGATGCTTCCAGTCAGACGTGTGTTCACAGGCAGATGCTTCCAGGCAGACGTGTGTTCACAGGCAGATGCTTCCAGTCAGACGTGTGTTCACAGGCAGATGCTTCCAGGCAGACGTGTGTTCACAGGCAGATGCTTCCAGTCAGACGTGTGTTCACAGGCAGATGCTTCCAGGCAGACGTGTGTTCACAGGCAGATGCTTCCAGTCAGACGTGTGTTCACAGGCAGATGCTTCCAGGCAGACGTGTGTTCACAGGCAGATGCTTCCAGTCAGACGTGTGTTCACAGGCAGATGCTTCCAGTCAGACGTGTGTTCACAGGCAGATGCTTCCAGTCAGACGTGTGTTCACAGGCAGATGCTTCCAGTCAGACGTGTGTTCACAGGCAGATGCTTCCAGTCAGACGTGTGTTCACAGGCAGATGCTTCCAGTCAGACGTGTGTTCACAGGCAGATGCTTCCAGTCAGACGTGTGTTCACAGGCAGATGCTTCCAGTCAGACGTGTGTTCACAGGCAGATGCTTCCAGTCAGACGTGTGTTCACAGGCAGATGCTTCCAGTCAGACGTGTGTTCACAGGCAGATGCTTCCAGTCAGACGTGTGTTCACAGGCAGATGCTTCCAGTCAGACGTGTGTTCACAGGCAGATGCTTCCAGGCAGACGTGTGTTCACAGGCAGATGCTTCCAGTCAGACGTGTGTTCACAGGCAGATGCTTCCAGGCAGACGTGTGTTCACAGGCAGATGCTTCCAGTCAGACGTGTGTTCACAGGCAGATGCTTCCAGGCAGACGTGTGTTCACAGGCAGATGCTTCCAGTCAGACGTGTGTTCACAGGCAGATGCTTCCAGGCAGACGTGTGTTCACAGGCAGATGCTTCCAGTCAGACGTGTGTTCACAGGCAGATGCTTCCAGTCAGACGTGTGTTCACAGGCAGATGCTTCCAGTCAGACGTGTGTTCACAGGCAGATGCTTCCAGTCAGACGTGTGTTCACAGGCAGATGCTTCCAGTCAGACGTGTGTTCACAGGCAGATGCTTCCAGTCAGACGTGTGTTCACAGGCAGATGCTTCCAGTCAGACGTGTGTTCACAGGCAGATGCTTCCAGTCAGACGTGTGTTCACAGGCAGATGCTTCCAGTCAGACGTGTGTTCACAGGCAGATGCTTCCAGTCAGACGTGTGTTCACAGGCAGATGCTTCCAGTCAGACGTGTGTTCACAGGCAGATGCTTCCAGGCAGACGTGTGTTCACAGGCAGATGCTTCCAGTCAGACGTGTGTTCACAGGCAGATGCTTCCAGGCAGACGTGTGTTCACAGGCAGATGCTTCCAGTCAGACGTGTGTTCACAGGCAGATGCTTCCAGGCAGACGTGTGTTCACAGGCAGATGCTTCCAGTCAGACGTGTGTTCACAGGCAGATGCTTCCAGGCAGACGTGTGTTCACAGGCAGATGCTTCCAGTCAGACGTGTGTTCACAGGCAGATGCTTCCAGGCAGACGTGTGTTCACAGGCAGATGCTTCCAGTCAGACGTGTGTTCACAGGCAGATGTTTCCAGTCAGACGTGTGTTCACAGGCAGATGCTTCCAGTCAGACGTGTGTTCACAGGCAGTAGTTGTGTAAACAAAGATTGAATCTGGCCCCTAATATCACTGGTTGTATCCCAATGGTACCATATTCCCTATATAGTGCACTACTTTTGTCCAGGGTCCATTCGGCTTCCATAGGGCTACCATGTGGCTCTCGTCAAAAGTAGTGCACTATGTAGAGAATAGGGGGCCATTTGGGACATTGACATGAACTCTTATCTGTTAATAACACAACATGACATCTGAATGGGGAAATGTGTTGACCAATTCCCCCTGGGCAGAAGTCATACATTGTTTTATGGGGACAATAGAAGCAGTCTTCAGTAGCTAATGACAGACAGTACAGTCAGGGTAATTCACGACCACACATGTTGATATATGTTTTAAGAATAAAGGATCATGCGCATTTCTGGCAGACGCTGCAAACTGCACTGTAGAGACAAACGACGCTACTGTCAGTCGTTCGTTCCGTAGGCCTACAGACGAGGATAGTGGGGAACTAGGGAGCGGATTCAACTAGAAAGAGTGGGAACTCTGAATTTAGTTACAGGATTTATCCACTTTAGATGACACGCCTGATAGGGTCAGAAGTCTGCGCAACATATGGAGTCAATATCCAGTCTTTTTGTTATCCTCCTTTTCTGTCCTTACTATTAAGCTTAGTGATTTATTAGCGATGATAACTCTGGCAAAGAGAGTACATAATGTCAGGAGGATCTTCCAGACATGTATGTTTATAGAACAGAATAATTGATGACTTCTAATATAGAAGATTTAAAGTTAGTATGTCCATGGTTATTACAGAGACTCAAAGAGATGGATAGTGGTATTATACCTCAACCTCATTCGAATGAGCAGTGAACCTGCTTGCCTTAGTCAAAGCCAAGTTTCTCCTATTTCACCACAATTCACAATTAAATGGAGGAAAACACCATTTATTTATCTTAAGTCTCTTTGTAGCAACGTATGGTATAACAAATATCCCTTTCCAGAGGGATACACACTCATAAACATTTAGCAACTTATTCATCTCTTAAGTGGAGGAGAGTTAGAAACAAGGAAAAAGGGAGTGATGTGAGAGAGGAGAAGAGAGAGAGAGGAGAAGAGAGAGAGAAGAGAGAGAGAGAGAGGAGAGAGAGAGGAGAAGAGAGAGAGAGGAGAAGAGAGAGAGAGAAGAAGAGAGCGAGAGAGAGGAGAAGAGAGAGAGAGAAGAAGAGAGCGAGAGAGAGGAGAGAGAGAGAGAGAAGAGAGAGAGGGAGAGGAGAGAGAGAGAGGAGAAGAGAGAGAAGAAGAGAGAGAGGAGAGAGAGGAGAAGAGAGAGAGAGAGGAGAGAGAGAGGGGAGAAGAGAGAGAGAGGAGAAGAGAGAGAGAGGAGAAGAGAGAGAAAAGAGAAGAGAGAGAGAGCGAGAGGAGAAGAGAGAGAGAGAGGAGAGAGAGATAGAGGAGAAGAGAGAGAGGAGAGAAGAGAGAGAGGAGAAGAGAGAGAGAGGAGAAGAGAGAGAGAGAGAGGAGAGAGAGAGAGGAGAAGAGAGAGAGGAGAGAAGAGAGAGAGTAGAAGAGAGAGAGAGAGAAGAGAGAGAGAGAGGAGAGAGGTGAAAGGAGATATAAAGAGAAGGAGACCTCTCTTCTCCGTTGGGGGTTTTGGGTTACTCTCCTTCATCAGTCCTCTGATGAATGTCTTGGTAGGGGAGTGGTGACCCTCTTGTTGTGGTGACCCCACCAGGCCGGGCGTTCATTATCATTAGCCCCGTAATGAAGCAGCCCTGTTTGAGGAGCGTGGCTCTGATGGCAAGCCCAACCACAGACAGCCAAAGGGTCAAAGGTCAGGCCCGGGGCCTCTGATGCTCTGATTTGAAATGACAGACGTACATCTACATCAGAGATGGGATTTGTGGGCCTTGTCGAGGGCTAGCATAGCGAAGTTAGCATTTAGGAACCGATGAGGGATGTATTAAAGAGGCAGTCTGGGATTCATTCAACAACAGAACTATAGTCCAAAAATACATGTACCAATCGCAGAGTGCCCTTTTAATGCCAAAAGAGAAGAGAGGAGACAGACTTGGTTTAGATGGATGATGAAGAACTTCTCACTCAAAGAAGTGTGCTTTGTCTGTATGTGTGTGAGGGGAGGAGCAGATATGTCATAAGTGTTGAGTGATAAACTCAGCAAAAAAAGAAACGTCCTCTCACTGTCAACTTAACATGTGTGAATATTTGTATGAACATAACAAGATTCAACAACTGAGACATAAACTGAACAGGTTCCACAGACATGTGACTAACAGAAATTGAGTAATGCGTCCCTGAACAAAGGGGGGTCAAAAAAAGTTACAGTCAGTATCTGGTGTGGCCACCAGCTGCATTAAGTACTGTAGTGCACCTTCTCCTCATGGACTGCACCAGATTTGCCAGGTCTTTGCCAGGTTCTGTGAGATGTTACCCCACTCTTCCACCAAGGCACCTGCAAGTTCCTGGACATTTCTGGGGGGTAATGGCCCTGGCCCTCACCCTCTGATCCAACAGGTCCCAAACGTGCTCAATGGGATTGAGATCCGGGCTCTTCGCTGGCCATGGCAAAACACTGACATTCCTGTCTTGTAGGAAATCACGCACAGAACGAGCAACATGGCTGGTGGCATTGTCATGCTGAAGGGTCATGTCAGGATGAGCCTGCAGGAAGGGTATCACATGAGGGAGGAGGATGTCTTCCCTGTAATTTATTGCCCTGGCCACATCTGCAGTCCTCATGCCTCCTTTCAGCATGCCTAAGGCATCTTTCTTTTGGTGTTTTTCAGAGTCAGTTGAAAGGCCTCTTTAGTGTCCTAAGTTTTCATAACTGTGACCTTAATTGCCTACCGTCTGTAAGCGGTTAGTGTCTTAATGACCGTTCCACAGGTGCATGTTCATTCATTGTTTATGGCTCATTGAACAAGCATGAGAAACAGTGTTTAAACCCTTTACAATGACAATCTGTGAAGTTATTTGGATTTTTACGAGTGATCTTTGAAAGACAGAGTCCTGAAAATGGGCCGTTTCCTTTTTTTCTGAGTTTATTATTCTTGCGCGCGACGCTTCTAGGCTTTCCTACAGCACACAAGGCTAGTGAACAAGAATACAATTATATCTCATTCAGAAGTTGATCAATTGGTTGTTGTTTTTTTACTGGTGGTTTTGAGGGATGCAACAAATGAAAGTCTATTGTATCTGACGTTATAATACACACTAAGTGTATCATTGTTTTATACAGTATGTATTTGTTTGGACTGTAAGTCATTCATATTTAGGCTATATATTTATATCATTCTATAGCACTACCTACTTTGCAGGAAAACCCAGTTACCCATTCAAACCTTTGGTAACTCACACAAATGGAAATATCTAAATATTCTCGGTCAGACCATCGAACATTGTGTATTAATGTGTTTAACCTTTCAGGCGCAGGCGTTCCGCTAGCGACCCACCTCGACCACATCCAGTGAAATTGCAGAGCCCCAAATTCAAAATACAGAATTAGTGATAATAAACATTTATAAAAAATACAAGTGTTATACATCAGTTTAAAGATTAACTTCCTGTTAATCCAACCGCTTTGTCAGATTTCAAAAAGGCTTTACGGCGAAAGCATACCATGTGATTGTCTGAGGACAGAGCCCCGCTTACAAAAGCATACAAACATTTTACAACCAGTAAAGGAATTACAAAAGTCAGAAATAGCGATAAAATTAATCACTTACCTTTGAAGATATTCATATGGTTGCAGTCACAAGAGTCCCAGCTACACAGTAAATGTTAATTTTGTTGGATAAAGTCCCTCTTTATATCCCTTAAACTCTGTACATCCTAATAGTACAGGTAAATTTCGTCGAAACATGTCAATCGATGTTTATAATTAATTCTCAGGTTGTCAATTGTCTAAATAATTGATAATATTTCAACCTGACAATAGCGTATTAAAAAGAAAGGAAAAACAACGAAGGGCGCGCACTTGGTCATGCGCGCAAACCAGCACTGCATGATTCTACAGTCCACTGACAGAAAGGTCTCATTCTTCTTCATTTTTCAGAAAACAAGCCTGAAACAATGTTTAAAGACTGTTGACATCTAATGGAAGCCATAGGAACTGTAATCTGGGTCCTAACCCATTAGATACTCTATAGGCATTCAATTGAAAATACCCACATCAAAAAAATCCCACTTCCTGGATGGATTTTCCTCAGGTTTTCAGCTGCCAGATCAGTTCTGTTACACTCACAGACATTATTATAACAGTTTTAGAAACTTTAGAGTGTTTTCTATCCAAATCCACACTTCTCATCCAAATCCAGGCTTCTCATCCAAATCCAGGCTTCTCATCCAAATCCACGCTTCTCATCCAAGCCATAAGAAGTTATTAAACCTTAATCCAGCAGTTCCCCTAGGGTCAACAGGCTCGGCTCCAGGCATAAGCAACATAAGCGGTCTCAACTTCCTGTTGAGAGATAGAATAGTAGAATACACAAGGTGCAAGTTCCAAAATTTGGTTGTGCATCAGCAATTTTTCTCATCAGCAGTCACTCAATTAGCCATGTCCGCTAACAATTTTTAGATTGGTAATTTAGTCTAGCCAGTTATCTAAACTTGGAGTATGCATTGCCGAATATCGACCTGGCCCAGGGGCCCTGACCTCCAGGGAGCCCCCATTGATTTTGTTAGTCACTCTCACTCAGATATATTTAATTACACCACATGGCAAAATGGGTAGAATTACAGGAAATTAGCTTTAAAACTGAAAAATATTATTTCTGTCCAATGGCAAAATGACGAGAATTGCATGAAATAAACTTTAAAACATACATTTTTCTCTCCGCCATCAAAAGGAGGTCACTAAAAACTATTTCCAAATCTCGCTTAGGGCCCCCAAAAGGCTAGAGCCGGCCCTGTGGGTAAATATACTTCTCAGGGCCTGATGGCCAACACAATACTTTATTTTTACCCCTCAAGCTCAGTTTATTTTGAGTCTCTGTTTGAAAAACCACTTCACATCCGAGGCTCTTCTGTAGCCGTTCTGGAAGCCGGGTTTCTTCAGAGGGAAAGAAGGAGAGAGAGAAAGAAATGGAGAAAAGAAAGAGAAGCGTGTTTTCTTTTGCTCTGGTTTGTTTTCCAGTCCTCTTTAAAATGAACTCTGGGTACAGGACTTGGCGGTTGCACATGGTGTGGTGAAAGAAAGGGGAGAGGAGAGAGAGAGGAGAGGGAGTGACAGGGAGGGAGAAAGAGAGAGAGAGAGACGGGGAGTGAGAGACGGAGAGACGGGGAGGGAGAGAGAGGGAGGGAGAGAGAGAGCAAGATGGGGGGAGAGAGAGACGGGGGGAGGGAGAGAGAGCGAGACGGGGGAGGGAGAGATATATGGGGGAGAGAGAGAGGCGGGGGGACGGAGAGAGAGAGAGACGGGGGGAGGGAGAGAGAGAGAGACGGGGGGGAGAGAGAGAGAGACGGGGCAGGGGGAGAGAGAGACGGGGGGAGGGAGAGAGAGAGAGAGACGGGGGAGGGAGAGAGAGACGGGGGAGGGAGAGAGAGAGACAGGGGGAGGGAGAGAGAGAGACAGGGGGAGGGAGAGAGAGAGAGACAGGGGGAGGGAGAGAGAGAGACGGGGGAGGGAGGGAGAGAGAGAGAGACGGGGGAGGGAGAGAGAGAGACGGGGGGAGGGAGGGCGAGAGAGAGAGAGACGGGGGAGGGAGAGAGAGAGAGACGGGAGGAGGGAGAGAGAGACAGGGGAGGGAGAGAGACGGGGGGAGGGAGGGCGAGAGAGAGAGAGACGGGGGAGGGAGAGAGAGAGAGACGGGAGGAGGGAGAGAGAGACAGGGGAGGGAGAGAGACGGGGGGAGGGAGAAAGAGAGAGACGGGGGAGAGAGACGGAGAGATACGGAGAGAGCGAGATGGAGTCTCTCTTCTCTTTCTTTTATTCACTCATAAAACAGTAGATCCGAAAGAGAAAAGAAAACAATGCCGCCACACTTCATCCCTATTTCAGTTGAACCAGATCAAATGGGGTCTTCTCAGTGTGTAAACAGGGGAAAGTACTGCCAGTGGACCTACCGTGTAGGCTTTAGTTCTGGTTCAAGTTTAACTTGGGTCGACACAGAAAGAGTAGATATTGAATTGTTAAATAGTGTCAGCTCTGGAAAAACAGCACTGTACTCACTATAACATTCTCTTATGATTAGGACGAGAACCCAGAGTTTAACCTGACCAGGTCACATTGTGGTCAGTAAAACTCAGGACCCTCATGATCAACTAATCACTGGTTATAGGAGAGAAGGGTTGTGTCCCAAATGGCACCCTATTCATTAATAGTGCACTACTATTGACCAGGGCCCAGGGCACTATAAAGGAATAGGGTGCCATTTTGGGATACGCATTTAGAGTAGAGGCTACTATACAATCTTTATGCTGATACTGTGGAAGAAGCCATATGTGAGGCTCAGTGAAGAGGAACCAGAACTCAATAAACACAGTGTCAAAGAGAGGGGGTTCAAGGCCACGCTTGTCATGATGGAGGCTACACTTTGCGCTCCGCTGGCTCCTGCAGGGTTTGATGCTGTAATATAAAACGTCTGGGGCCACAATCCTTCACATTGTCTCTGTTGTTACCCCTACGTCACCCTCCTCTCCTCAGTAGACCCTGTACAGTCAACTCATCATCGCTCTCTCCCTCTCTCCTAACCCCCTTCCTCACTACCCCACTTCTCTCTCACGCTCTTTCCCTCCTTACTCAAAACAACTGTTGTGCTCTCTTCCCACCTTCCTCTCTCTCTCTCCTCTTTCTCTCTCTCATCTCTTCTCTCTCTGCTCTCTTCTCTTTCTTTCTCTCCTCTTTCGCTCTCTCTCACTTCCCCCTCTCTCTCACTCTCTCCTTTCTCTCTCACCCCCTCTCTCTCCTTTTTCTTTCTCTCTCCATTTTATTTTTCTCTCCCCCCTCTCTCTCTCTCTCTCCCTTCTCTTTCTCTCTCTCTTTCCCATCTCTCTCCTCTCTATCTTTCTATCTGTCTTACTCTCTCTCTCCTCTCTATCTCTCTTGCTCACTTCCCCCTCTGTCTTCCTCTTTTTCTCTCCTTCTAACCCACCCCCTCTCTCTCCCTCTCTCCTCTAGTCTTCAGTGGTGTCGGTGGATGCCCGGTTCCATCCTAACCTGGTGGTGGGGGGAACTTACTCTTGTCAGATAGTCCTGTGGGACAACCGCAGCCACCGCAGGACTCCTGTACAGAGAACCCTCCTCTCAGCTGCAGCTCACACGGTAAGTCCACAGTGCATCCTCAATGGCACCCTATTCCCCATATAGTAAAGTGCACTTCTTCTGACCAGAGCCCTATAGGGAATAGGTACCACTTGGGATGCACACTAAGTTTCCATGTGCACTGAAACACTGAGACACCCACCCAACACCCTGTAACAGAAATGCACCGTGAGTTTATGTTAGTTTCAACATATACCACTGCTTTAGTTTAGAGCAGTAATACAGATACACGTCTGCAGCACACTGAAACATAACCCTGCAATCTGTGGCCTCAGACGGCATTCAAAACATATAATGCCCTTGTATATCCTATATCCTGTATCTTATATCCTATATCGAATATACTATATCCTGTATCTTATATCTAATCCTATATCTTATATATTATGTCCTATATCTTATATTATATTTGCTGTATCTTATATCCAATCCTATATCTTATATACTATATCCTACAGTTGAAGTCAGAAGTTTACATACACCTTAGTCAAATACATTTAAACTCAGTTTTTCACAATTCCTGACATTTAATCCTAGTAAAAATTCCCTGTTTTAGGTCAGTTAGGATCAGCACTTTATTTTAAGAATATGAAATGTCAGAATAATAGTGGGGATAATTATTTATTTAATATTTTATTTATTTCATCACATTCCCATTGGGTCAGATGTTTACATACACTCAATTAGTATTTGGTAGCATTGCCTTTAAATTGTTTAACTTGGGTCAAACGTTTCAGGTTTTGTACCTGTTTCCTCCAGTATCTTCACAAGGTCTTTTGCTGTTGTTCTGGGATTGATTTTCACTTTTCGCACCGAAGTACATTCATCTCTAGGAGACAGAACGCGTCTCCTTCCTGAGCGGTATGACGGCTGCGTTGTCCCATAGTGTTTATACTTGTGTACTATTGCTTGTACAGATGAACATGGTACCTTCAGGTGTTTGGAAATTGCGAGGATGAATCAGACTTGTGGAGGTCAACCATTGTTATTTTTTCTGCAGTCTTGGCTGATTTCTTTTGATTTTCCCATAATGTCAAGCAAAGAGTCACTGAGTTTGAAGGTAGGCCTTGAAATACATACACAGGTACACCTCCAATTGACTCAAAGGATGTCAATTAACCTATCAGAAGTTTCTAAAGCCATGACATCATTTTCTGGAATTTTCCAAGCTGTTTAAAGGCCAGTCAACTTAGGGGAGTGTTTGAAAAAATAGTTTTAATGACTCCAACCTAAGTGTTGTAAACTTCCGACTTCAACTGTATATCCTATTCTATATCTTATATCCTATATCTTATATACTATATCTTATATACTATATCCTATCCTATACTTCATCCCCAACAAACCTTCTGAGTCTCAACACATTGTGAATACCACCCAAGGCAGGCAATAAAGTTTAATGGTGGAGGTGGGAGTAGTGGGGAATCATTGTAGCTTCACACACACACACACACGCACACACGCACACACGCACACACGCACACACACACACACACACGCACACACGCACACACGCACACACACACACACACACACACACACACACACACACACACACACTCACACACACACACACACACACACACACACACACACACACACACACACACACACACACACACACACACACACACACACACACACACACTCTCTCTGCCCCTGGATGCCATACATGCCCCCAATAATGAGAGACTATGTCTAGGCCTTCTGAAAGGGGCCTTTGTGGGCGCCAAACAAAAATCAATTTGAGGGCAATAATTACATAATGGTTTCACACAACCCGCTGTATTTGCACAGCGCCGGATGACGGTGCCAAGTTGGAGTAAGGGTCTGTTGCACATTGGCATCTCATCACTCAATAAGAGCTTTGTGTCGTCTCAGGGTTATAGGAAGACATATTGTAGATGGATGTGCAAATTCACATCATACCTGCTAATGTCTTTCATAAGATATTACAGTTTGTGGAGGAAAATACATGTGAAATACACTACAGCTTATTGAAAGTAGTATAAGTATTAAGTGTAGAGCTATTTAAGAAGAATACACTACAGCTTATTGAAAGTAGTATGAGTATTAAGTGTAGAGCTATTTAAGAAGAATACACTACAGCTTATTGAAAGTAGTATGAGTATTAAGTGTAGAGCTATTTAAGAAGAATACACTACAGCTTATTGAAAGTAGTATGAGTATTAAGTGTAGAGCTATTTAAGAAGAATACACTACAGCTTATTGAAAGTAGTATGAGTATTAAGTGTAGAGCTATTTGAGAAGAATACACTACAGCTTATTGAAAGTAGTATAAGTATTAAGTGTAGAGCTATAAAAGAAGAATACACTGCAGCTTATAGAAAGTAGTATAAGTATTAAGTGTAGAGCTATTTGAGAAGAATACACTACAGCTTATTGAAAGTAGTATAAGTATTAAGTGTAGAGCTATAAAAGAAGAATACACTACAGCTTTTTGAAAGTAGTATAAGTATTAAGTGTAGAGCTATTTGAGAAGAATACACTACAGCTTATTGAAAGTAGTATGAGTATTAAGTGTAGAGCTATTTAAGAAGAATACACTACAGCTTATTGAAAGTAGTATGAGTATTAAGTGTAGAGCTATTTGAGAAGAATACACTACAGCTTATTGAAAGTAGTATGAGTATTAAGTGTAGAGCTATTTGAGAAGAATACACTGCAGCTTATTGAAAGTAGTATGAGTATTAAGTGTAGAGCTATTTGAGAAGAATACACTACAGCTTATTGAAAGTAGTATGAGTATTAAGTGTAGAGCTATTTGAGAAGAATACACTGCAGCTTATTGAAAGTAGTATAAGTATTAAGTGTAGAGCTATAAAAGAAGAATACACTACAGCTTTTTGAAAGTAGTATAAGTATTAAGTGTAGAGCTATAAAAGAAGAATACACTACAGCTTATTGAAAGTAGTATGAGTATTAAGTGTAGAGCTATTTAAGAAACAACACTAGTTTGTAGATCCGAATGAAATAACTGAATTGGAACTTCAGTGGTATAATGTAGCTTAGTGTTATATGTATAACATACATACAGTATGTTGTCTGTGTATTCTGTTTATCGTAGCAGCACCATTTCACCAAGTCAAATTCTTATACATGCAAATGTATTTGGCAAATAACAGATGATACTGATAGCATCCAGTGTGTTTACAAATGGCCATTCTCTTTATGTGTCTGTTCTTCCTGTTTTTCCTGTCTGTACTATAGCACC
>NC_048582.1:59174478-59181978 GCF_013265735.2 Oncorhynchus mykiss | reverse complement strand
CCACAGAGAGGCAGCGGGGGCCAGGGAGACTGCAGATATACAGTAAACCACAGAGAGGCAGCGGGGGCCAGAGAGGCTGTAGACTGCTGTGGAACTCCTCTCTCTCCCATTCTGACCTTTCTGTCTGGAGACAGAGAAGCGCACCACAACCACCACAGAGACGGACAGAGGGAGGAAGGAAGGAAGAAATCCATCGTGCTGGAAGGCCACAGTGTTGGTTTATGAAGACAAGGAGGGAAGAGACGAGGAGGGTAGAGGAGACTCACTCCACTGAAAGACCAAGATAGCATGAAAACCAAAATAAATACAACCCTAAAATAGAAAACAGACAATAAAAACATGTTCATCTTCAGTCTGGATCAATTTGATATACAGTAAACCACAGGGAGGCTGCAGATATACAGTAAACCACAGAGAGGCCAGGGAGGCTGCAGATATACAGTAAGCCACAGAGAGACAGCGGAGGCCAAGGAGGCTGCAGATATACAGTAAACCAGAGGGAGGCAGCGGAGGCCAAGGAGGCTGCAGATATACAGTAAACCAGAGGAAGGCCAAGGAGGCTGCAGATATACAGTAAACCAGAGGAAGGCCAAGGAGGCTGCAGATATACAGTAAACCAGAGGAAGGCCAAGGAGGCTGCAGATATACAGTAAACCAGAGGAAGGCCAAGGAGGCTGCAGATATACAGTAAACCAGAGGAAGGCCAAGGAGGCTGCAGATATACAGTAAACCAGAGGAAGGCCAAGGAGGCTGCAGATATACAGTAAACCAGAGGAAGGCCAAGGAGGCTGCAGATATACAGTAAACCAGAGGAAGGCCAAGGAGGCTGCAGATATACAGTAAACCAGAGGAAGGCCAAGGAGGCTGCAGATATACAGTAAACCACAGAGAGGCAGCAGAGGCCAGGGAGGCTGCAGATATACAGTAAACCACAGAGGCAGCGGAGGCCAAGGAGGCTGCAGATATACAGTAAAACACAGAGAGGCAGCGGAGGCAAGGGAGGCTGCAGATATACAGTAAACCACAGGGAGGCCAGGGAGGCTGCAGATATACAGTAAACCACAGAGAGGCCAAGGAGGCAAGGGAGGCTGCAGATATACAGTAAACCACAGAGACAGCGGAGGCCAAGGAGGCTGCAGATATACAGTAAACCACAGAGAGACAGCGGAGGCCAGGGAGGCTGCAGATATACAGTAAACCACAGAGACAGTGGAGGTCAAGGAGACTGCAGATATACAGTAAACCACAGAGAGACAGCGGAGGCCAAGGAGGCTGCAGATATACAGTAAACCAGAGGGAGGCCAAGGAGGCTGCAGATATACAGTAAACCACAGAGAAGCAGCGGAGGCCAAGGAGGCTGCAGATATACAGTAAACCACAGAGAGGCAGCGGAGGCCAAGGAGACTGCAGATATACAGTAAACCACAGAGAGGCAGCGGAGGCCAAGGAGACTGCAGATATACAGTAAACCACAGAGAGGCAGCGGAGGCCAGAGAGGCTGCAGATATACAGTAAACCACAGAGAGGCAGCGGGGGGCAGGGAGACTGCAGATATACAGTAAACCACAGAGAGACAGCGGGGGCCAGGGAGACTGCAGATATACAGTAAACCACAGAGAGGCAGCGGGGGCCAGAGAGACTGCAGATATACAGTAAACCACAGAGAGGCAGCGGGGGCCAGGGAGACTGCAGATATACAGTAAACCACAGAGAGACAGCGGAGGCCAGAGAGGCTGCAGATATACAGTAAACCACAGAGAGGCAGCAGAGGCATGGGAGGCTGCAGATATACAGTAAACCACAGAGAGACAACGGAGGCCAAGGAGGCTGCAGATATACAGTAAACCACAGAGAGGCAGCGGAGGCCAAGGAGGCTGCAGATATACAGTAAACCACAGAGAGGCAGCGGAGGCCAAGGAGGCTGCAGATATACAGTAAACCACAGAGAGGCAGCGGAGGCCAAGGAGGCTGCAGATATACAGTAAACCACAGAGAGGCAGCGGAGGCCAAGGAGGCTGCAGATATACAGTAAACCAGAGGGAGGCCAAGGAGGCTGCAGATATACAGTAAACCACAGAGAGACAGCGGAGGCCAGAGAGGCTGCAGATATACAGTAAACCACAGAGAGACAGCGGAGGCCAAGGAGGCTGCAGATATACAGTAAACCAGAGGGAGGCCAAGGAGGCTGCAGATATACAGTAAACCACAGAGAAGCAGCGGAGGCCAAGGAGGCTGCAGATATACAGTAAACCACAGAGAGGCAGCGGAGGCCAAGGAGACTGCAGATATACAGTAAACCACAGAGAGGCAGCGGAGGCCAAGGAGACTGCAGATATACAGTAAACCACAGAGAGGCAGCGGAGGCCAGAGAGGCTGCAGATATACAGTAAACCACAGAGAGGCAGCGGGGGGCAGGGAGACTGCAGATATACAGTAAACCACAGAGAGACAGCGGGGGCCAGGGAGACTGCAGATATACAGTAAACCACAGAGAGGCAGCGGAGGCCAGAGAGGCTGCAGATATACAGTAAACCACAGAGAGACAGCGGAGGCCAGAGAGGCTGCAGATATACAGTAAACCACAGAGAGGCAGCGGAGGCAAGGGAGGCTGCAGATATACAGTAAACCACAGAGACAGCGGAGGCCAAGGAGACTTCAGATATACAGTAAACCACAGAGCCAGCGGAGGCCAGGGAGGCTGCAGATATACAGTAAACCACAGGGAGGCCAGGGAGGCTGCAGATATACAGTAAATCACAGAGGCAGCGGAGGCCAAGGAGGCTGCAGATATACAGTAAACTACAGAGAGGCAGCGGAGGCCAGGGAGGCTGCAGATATACAGTAAACCACAGGGAGGCCTGGGAGGCTGCAGATATACAGTAAATCACAGAGGCAGCGGAGGCCAGGGAGGCTGCAGATATACAGTAAACCACAGAGAGGCAGCGGAGGCCAGGGAGGCTGCAGATATACAGTAAACCACAGAGGCAGCGGAGGCCAAGGAGGCTGCAAATATACAGTAAACCACAGAGAGACAGCGGAGGCCAGGGAGGCTGCAGATATACAGTAAACCACAGAGAGGCCAAGGAGGCTGCAGATATACAGTAAACCACAGAGAGGCCAAGGAGGCTGCAGATATACAGTAAACTCTAACATAGTTTTAAAACTTTTTTACCTGTGACATGTTAATATGTGTATGTATCATGCATGGTACACTCAACAGATACACTCAAAGCTCAGATACTGCAAGTGTATGTATTATTCAGTGATTTGTTCAACGTGTAGATGCACCAAGTCTATAACTCATATGTGAAGTATATCATGACAGTTATTTAAACTTTCTGCAGGAGTGAATTATTTTTTGGGTTTGAGGAATCTCCTCCCCTTTGAGGGGTACCACAGGAATGTATGTTTGTCTTCTGTCCCAGTGAGTGTGTGGATGTGGGCACACCTTAGCTGGCTAGCCTTTGCTTACCTAAGGCTACCCTAGAGGTTTACCTTCATCTTGCCAATCAACGCCATCAAAAGACAACGCTCTCTCCACAGAGACAAAAAGGCACCGCTCTCTCCACAGAGACAAAAATACACCGCTCTCTCCACAGAGACAAAAAGACACCGCTCTCTCCACAGAGACAAAAAGACACCGCTCTCTCCACAGAGACAAAAAGGCACCGCTCTCTCCACAGAGACAAAAAGACACCGCTCTCTCCACAGAGACAAAAAGACACCGCTCTCTCCACAGAGACAAAAAGACACCGCTCTCTCCACAGAGACAAAAAGACACCGCTCTCTCCACAGAGACAAAAAGACACCGCTCTCTCCACAGAGACAAAAATACACTGCTCTCTCCACAGAGACAAAAAGGCACCGCTCTCTCCACAGAGACAAAAAGACACCGCTCTCTCCACAGAGACAAAAAGACACCGCTCTCTCCACAGAGACAAAAAGACACCGCTCTCTCCACAGAGACAAAAAGACACCGCTCTCTCCACAGAGACAAAAAGACACCGCTCTCTCCACAGAGACAAAAAGGCACCGCTCTCTCCACAGAGACAAAAAGGCACCGCTCTCTCCACAGAGACAAAAAGACACCGCTCTCTCCACAGAGACAAAAAGGCCAGAATGCAGAAGTTGGAATGTGGCAAATATTGTGGTTGTGAAAACGTGTAGGTTCAGGTTGTGAGCTGCCAGACTGGGATGTTGACAGGGAGATGTATAGAGACTGAGAATGCATCTAGTTGGGACCATAGAAAAAGGTTTCTGTGTATGAAATGGCATTTGTCACATGCACCGAATACAACAGGTGTGGACCTTAACGTGAAATGCCTACTTACAAGCCCTTAACCAACAGTGTAGTTTAAAAAAATATATATTTACTAAATAAACAAAAGTATATATATATTTTTTTAAGTAACACAATAAAATAACAATACAGAGGCTATATACAGGGGGTACCGGTACCGAGTCAATGTGCAGGGGTACAGGTTAGTCCAGGTAATTTGTACATGTACAGTTGAAGTCGGAAGTTTACAAACACCTTAACCAAATAGAATTCAACTCATTTTTTCATTATTCCTGACATTTAATCCAAGTAAAAATTCCCTGTCTTAGGTCAGTTAGGATCACCACTTTATTTTCAGAATGTGAAATGTCAGAATAATA
Source organism: Oncorhynchus mykiss (assembly GCF_013265735.2). Classification (NCBI taxonomy): domain Eukaryota; kingdom Metazoa; phylum Chordata; class Actinopteri; order Salmoniformes; family Salmonidae; genus Oncorhynchus; species Oncorhynchus mykiss. The sequence goes on along the minus strand of NC_048582.1, from coordinate 59,177,319 downwards.
GTAGAGAGAGTTATTTATTTCAGCTTTTACTCCTTTCATCACATTCCCAGTGGGTCAGAAGTTTACATACACTCAATTAGTATTTGGTAGCATTGCCTTTAAATTGTTTAACTTGGGTCAAACGTTTCGGGTAGCCTTCCACAAGCTTCCAACAATAAGTTGCGTGAATTTTGGCCCATTCATCCTGACAGAGCTGGTGTAACTGAGTCAGGTTTGTAGGCCTCCTTGCTCGCACACGCTTTTTCAGTTCTGCCCACAAATGTTCTATAGGATTGAGGTCAGGGCTTTGTGATGGCACTCCAATACCTTGACTTTGTTGTCCTTAAGCCATTTTGCTACAACTTTGGAAGTATGCTTGGGGTCATTGTCCATTTGGAAGACCCATTTGCGACCAAGCTTTAACTTCCTGACTGATGTCTTGAGATGTTGCTTCAATATATCCACATAATTTTCCATCCTCATGATGCCATCTATTTTGTGAAGTGCATGAGTCCCTTCTACAGCAACGCACCCCCACAACATGATGCTGCACCCCCGTGCTTAATGGTTGGGATGGTGTTCTTCGGCTTGCAAGCATACCCCTTTTTCCTGCGAATATAACGATGGTCATTATGGCCAAACAGTTCTATTTTTGTTTCATCAGACCAGAGGACATTTCTCCAAAAGTACGATCTTTGTCTCCATGTGCAGTTGCAAACCGTAGATACTTTTGTACCTGTTTCCTCCAGCATCTTCACAAGGTCATTTGCTGTTGTTCTGGGATTGATTTGCACTTTTCGCACCAAAGTACGTTCATCTCTAGGGGACAGAATGCGTCTCCTTCCTCAGCAGTATGACAGCTGCGTGGTCCCATGGTGTTTATACTCGCGTACTATTGTTTGTACAGATGAAAGTGGTACCTTCAGGCATTTGGAAATTGCTCCCAAGGATGAACCAGACTTGTGGAGGTCTACAATTCTTTTTCTGAGGTCTTGGCTGAGTTTCATTTGACTTTCCCGTGATGTCAAGCAGAGGCAGAGATGTCCTAACCGACTTGCCAAAACTATAGTTTGTTAACGACCTTTGTGGAGTGGTTGAAAAAAAGAGTTTTAATGACTCCAACCTAAGTGTATGTAAACTTCCGACTTCAACTGTAGGTAGGGGGAAAGGGACAGGTTATGTACCTGATGTACTAGTCAGATCACATTTATGAAGTTCTTCATAATGACTTCTCTGCCACTTTTCTGTTTCCCATTAGTTGTACTGTAGGATGCGTCCCTAATGGTCCTGTGGGCCCTGGTCAAATGTAGTGCACTAAATAGGGGATAGGGTGTAATTTGGGATGCACCATAGACTTGGTGAGAGATGTTTGTCGGAGACAGAGAGTGAATGGAAACACAGGAGGAAGACATGCCAGGATTCTCTCTGTTGGAATTCCAGTTTAGAATCTACAGGCCAGGATTCTCTCTGTTGGAATTCCAGTTTAGAATCTACAGGCCAGGATTCTCTCTGTTGGATGTCCAGTTTAGAATCTACAGGCCTGGATTCTCTCTGTTGGAATTCCAGTTTAGAATCTACAGGCCTGGATTCTCTCTGTTGGAACTCCAGTTTAGAATCTACAGGCCAGGATTCTCTCTGTTGGAACTCCAGTTTAGAATCTACAGGCCTGGATTCTCTCTGTTGGAATTCCAGTTTAGAATCTACAGGCCAGGATTCTCTCTGTTGGAATTCCAGTTTAGAATCTACAAGCCAGGATTCTCTCTGTTGGATGTCCAGTTTAGAATCTACAGGCCTGGATTCTCTCTGTTGGAATTCCAGTTTAGAATCTACAGGCCTGGATTCTCTCTGTTGGAATTCCAGTTTAGAATCTACAGGCCTGTATTCTCTCTGTTGGAACTCCAGTTTAGAATCTACAGGCCTGGATTCTCTCTGTTGGAAATCCAGTTTAGAATCTACAGGCCTGGATTCTCTCTGTTGGAATTCAAGTTTAGAATCTACAGGGTGGAAGTTCTCTGTGATCTGGGGTTTTATTTGGAGCAACAGCTAGTCCAGAATCAGAACTTGGCAAATTCTGTTTATAATTTAAAGTGTGTCTGTGTGTATAAAGAGCAGCCTCAATGCCGGCGCCGCTGGGATCTGGACGTGTTGCTGTGGATTAGATACTGAGATCCTAAAAGCTACATTCAGATTATATAGACAGTTATACAGTATGTGACTCAGAACAAGTCTGACAGAGAGCAAGAGAGAGAGAAGATAGAGAGAGGGGAGAGACAGTGATAGACTGATATAAAAGGAAAATGAAGAAAACGTTGACCTTTAACATCATGTTAATGGCTGGAAAACTGTTTCAATTGATGCTTGAAATTGGTTATCTCTTAAGGTTTTCATTGGTGTGTGTGTCTGGTTAGGTGTGTGTGTCTCTGGTTAGGTGTGTGTGTGTGTGTGTGTGTGTGTGTGTGTGTGTGTGTTTCTGATTAGGTGTGGGTGTGTGTGTCTCTGGTTAGGTGTGTGTGTGTCTCTGGTCAGGTGTGTGTGTGTGTCTCTGGTCAGCTGTGAGTGTGTGTGAGAGTGTGTGTTTGTGTGTGTGTGTGTGTGTGTGTGTGTCTGGTTAGGTGTGTGTGTCTCTGGTCAGGTGTGTGTGTGTGTGTGTGTGTGTGTGTGTGTGTGTCTGGTTAGGTGTTTATGTTTGTGTGTGTGTGTGTGTGTGTGTGTGTGTGTGTCTCTGGTTAGGTGTGTGTGTGTCTGGTTAGGTGTGTGTGTCTCTCTGGTTGTGTGTGTGTGTGTGTGTGTGTGTGTGTGTGTGTGTGTGTGTGTGTGTGTGTGTGTGTGTGTGTGTGTGTGTGTGTGTGTGTGTGTGGTTAG
>NC_048582.1:59109478-59169478 GCF_013265735.2 Oncorhynchus mykiss | reverse complement strand
TCTTTGATTCTTCCCCTCAGACAGATGTTCCACTAAGGTTACAGTACACCTTTGGAGACGGAGACTTTCATGTCTTCTGTTTTTTATGACACTGTGAATGTGCAAAGCTTTTTAATTAGGCCTTTCCCAGACAAACCCCAAGGCTGCAGTAGCGCCACTCAGTCTGCTCTCTCTCTCTCTCCCTCTCTTTCTCTCCCTCTCTCTCTCTCTCTCTCTCTCTCTCGCTCTCTCTCTCTCTCCCTCTCTCTCGCTCCCTCTCTCTCGCTCCCTCTCTCTCTCTCTCTCTCTCTCTCTCTCTCTCTCTCTCTCCCTCTCTCTCGCTCCCTCTCTCTCTCCCCCTCTCCCTCTCTCTCTCCCCCTCTCTCTCTCTCTCTCTATCTCTGCCCCTCTCGCTCTCTCGCTCAACAACAATATTAATGAGAATAATAATACATTAAAGCAGTAGTAGTAGACCAGTCTCAGAAGACACATGACATGGTATGAAAACCGAAATTAAATGAGGAAATATTATTGACATTACTTTGCACTGGTCGTCCCTCAGGTTGTGGCAGGAAGACACATATTTGGCTGCCAAAACTGCACATTTTGTCTTTTATAGTTTCAAATTATTTGTACTGAATGATCATTTTGGGAAAGAAAGATTTATCTTAGGTCTGAGTATTTGTCACAGTGTAATAGGAAATGGAGCTCTGTCTCTACCTCTCATCCTGGAGCAGAGTGAGCACAGCCTGTCCTCTCTGGGCAGCCAGGTTTGTCTGTGACGACCGGTCTCTATAGCCAGACTGTCCTCTCTGGGCAGCCAGGTTTGTCTGTGACGACCGGTCTCTATAGCCAGACTGTCCTCTCTGGGCAGCCAGGTTTGTCTGTGACGACCGGTCTCTATAGCCAGACTGTCCTCTCTGGGCAGCCAGGTTTGTCTGTGACGACCGGTCTCTATAGCCAGACTGTCCTCTCTGGGCAGCCAGGTTTGTCTGTGACGACCGGTCTCTATAGCCAGACTGTGCTCACTGAGTCTGTACCTAGTCAGTGTTTTCCTCAGTTTTCTATCAGTCACAGTGGTCAGATAGTCTGCCACCATGTACTGTCTGTTTAGAGACAAAAAGTTGAAGTTGACGTACATTTTTTGTGGTGTCTTTCCAATAGGTGATTTATTTTAATTTTGCTTAGTGATAATTTGGTCATATTTTCTGAGTCTCTATGGAGTTGGTTTGGGTTAGTGATCTGAGCATCAGAACCGGCTGAGGGGACTCCTCTCTTGTTTCATCTCTTGAATTGTAGGGCTGTGTGATGATATGTTTCAGGGTTGCTTATTTGTTCTATTCTAATAAGGGGGGCTATTGGCCCAATTCTGCTCTACATTAGTTATTTGGTGGTTTTCTTTGCACTTCAAAACTCTGCATGCAGTATTTTGATTGGATGTTTGTCCCATTTGGTAAATTCATTATTAGAGAGGGGACCCCATACTTCGCTGCCATTTTGTGCCAGATTGTAATTGCAATTTCCGTTTTAATGTTGCTTCTAATGACATAGAATGCTCTTCTTGCTTTCTCTCTCAGCTTGTTCACAGCCATGTGAAAGCCACCTGTGTTGCTGATATTTAGTCCTGGATTGATCCCTCTCTCACTGCACCCCCACCTCTCTCTCACTGCACCCCCACCTCTCTCTCACTGCACCCCCACCTCTCTCTCACTGCTTTTCTCTCTGCTCCTCTCACTGCATCTCTCTCTCACTGCACCCCCACCTCTCTCTCACTGCTTCTCTCTCTCTCCCTCTCTCTCTGCCCCTCTCTTTCTATCTCCCTCTCTCTATCACTGCATCTCGCTCTCACTGCACCCCCACCTCTCTCTCTCTGCTCCTCTCCCTCTCTGCCCACCTCTCTCTCCCTCTCTCTGCCCCTCTCTTTCTATCTCCCTCTCTCTATCACTGCATCTCGCTCTCACTGCATCCCCCCCCCCTCTCTCTCTCTGCTTCTCTCACTGCATCTCTCTCTCTCTCTCTCTCTCTCTCTCTCTCTCTGCCCCTTTCGCTCTCTCTCTCACTGCATCTCTCTCTCTCTCTCTCTCTCTGCCCCTCTCGCTCTCTCTCTCACTTCATCTCGCTCTCTCTCTCTCTGCCCCTCTCGCTCTCTCTCTCACTGCATCTCTCTCTCTCTCTCTCTGCCCCTCTCGCTCTCTCTCTCTATCTCTGCATCTCCCTTTCTCTCACTGCGTCTCTCTCTCTCTCTGCCCCTCTCACTCTCACTGCATCCCCCCTCTCTCGCGTGTTCTCTCTCTCTCTCTGCAGCTTTTTAAAATTTGTTTTGTTCACACCTTAAGTATTTCACTGCAACTACATCTGGGACCCTGTGCATGTGACTAAAACATCTCTCTCTACTTCCCTGTCTGACTCATGCTCCCATATCTCTCTGTGTGTTTCAGCACAATAAACCCCTCTACTCCTTTGAGGACAACGCTGACTACGTCTATGATGTCATGTGGTCCCCTGTGCACCTGGCTCTGTTTGCCGCTGTGGACGGGATTGGTCGGCTGGATCTGTGGAACCTCAATAATGACACAGAGGTTTCTGAATGTGTGTGTGTGTGTGATATGGAGAGAGAAAGGCATGTCTCATTCTTTGTCACAGTACTGCGTGTGTGTGTGTGTGTGTGTGTGTGTGTGTGTGTGTGTGTGTGTGTGTGTGTGTGTGTGTGTGTGTGTGTGTGTGTGTGTGTGTGTGTGTGTGTGTGTGTGTGTGTGTGTATGTGTGCCCTCATCCGTGTGTGTGTGTGTGTGTTTGTGTGTTTGTATCCGTCTTTGCGTGTGTGTCAAAGTGTGTCCCCAGGGCCTCTCATGTTGGACTGGAGCCAAACCACACAGCCCAACACCAGCATTCCCAGCAGCCACCTCTTTGTGTGGGCGTTCCCTTCCCCACAAGCTCTCCCTAAATCAGCCCGGTGACATCTCCTCACCCACTCCCACCAAACGCACCATCAACACTTCCACAACCATCATCATCATCACGCTCCCTTCTCCTACCCACTGAAACCTTGTGACAGCAATGCTCAAAGACTCCCACAACCGTCCCCTCCAACAAATGCCCCCTCAACGTTCCCACAACCATCCCCTAACACTCCCCTCTCCTCCCCACTCAAAAGCGGTGACACCAGTACTCAAAACCATCCTCTAACGCTCCTCCAACCACCCCATAAGGCTCTCCTCCACTCCAACTCTGTCCCACCAGCTCACAGCTGTCCACAGACCACTCTTCTTCATCTTCTTCGGTCCCAAGATAAAAATACACCTTTTAGATCTGAGCAGCAATTTGATCATCTCACTTGACCCTTGTTGGCTTCTATCCATCATGTCATCATGTATACGTCCCAAATGGCACCCTATTCCCTATAGTCTACTACTTTTTACCAGAGTCCATCCAAAATGGCACCCTATGCACTACATAGAGTGTAGGGTGCCATTTGGGTTGCAGCTATAGTGATTGATCACAACTGAAGAGATATTTAAGAGTTATTTCTGGCATGTATTGTTGGGGTTACACCATCAGTAACCTCATGGTGCCAGTATGTTGCCTTTCTAGCCCAGTCCTTGGTCTTTGCCTCGCCTTCATTGGCAAGTCTACAATCACCACGTAGCAGTGATTGACATCTAGGTACCTCACCCATAGGTAGGAGGGTCTGATCAGAAAACCAATGCTGAATTTCCGAATTGGTTTAAATTAGGTTAGGTTAGGGGGTTAACGTTAGGGTTATGGTAAGGTTAGGTTTTAGATTTTGGCTAGTTGGTCTGTCAATGGGATGCTGGTCACAAAAGTCCCCTTAGGCCAGGATTTAATTCAAGGTGCTTTATTGAACAGCCCACTAGACAGCCGAACAATGCACCTTTTAAAGGCATTTTCCACAACGTTTGCGTAGATCACATTCACAGTAGCCGCTGCACATGTCATGTCAAGCGTAAATGAAATGAGGTCACTGCTCTATAACATGCATCAGATTGAATCCCAGCCTTAGTCTCTCCCAGGTAGGAGGGCTCCCTCCAGTACTGTGCTGTCACAACAAACTAAACCTTCCTAAGGTGGAGTAACTAAAACACTGCCCCTCTTCCCCAGAGGCTACTGCCCTCTGTCTACGTTGAGTTACTGAGGGGCGAGTAGGGGCGCTGTAGGGCACAGAGGTCACCCTTTCATGGCTCAGGTCAAAAGTGAGATGAAAGGGGTGACCGCTCCCTCTCTTTTTGGCATTTCCACGGATACCATGTCCACAGACCCTCCTCTCTAATTATATATCTGGTCCATGATTGATATTCTCTCTCTTTTTCTGTGTGCGTTTCTGTCTTTACCTCTCCCTTTCTCCACCATTCCTCTCTCCCATGTTTAACCCCTACCCCCGATCCAGCTCCGTGATAGTAGCTGTGACATTTGGGCCTTGGGGTTTGCCCTTTTGGGACTATACCATTGGTTCCATTGTATCACTCAAGCACAACTAGCTAAAGATATCCAATGCTATTTGAACCCAGGTCTGATGGACAGACACACACCCTTAATCCCAGTCTCTAACCGGGACAGGGGACTGGAGAAGGAAAGGGATTGAGCGTACAGTGGGCCCTGGTCAAACGTAGTGCCCTATATAGTAAATAGGGTGCCACTCAGCCACTCCTTCCTTCAGTCTATCTCACATTCCAGCCCTTCAGCAACAGTGTAGTCTGGAGGAAGAGTTCATTAAGGATGGACTGACTGCTCCAACAATGTGCTTTATGAAAAACATTTGGAGACACACACATACATACCCACACACACACAGACAAATACACACACACCCTCTCTCTCTCTCTCTCTCTCTCCATGTCTCTCTCAAACACACACACAAACACTGCTAGATAGATAGAATGCGAGGAGCCCACAATGTTGCAACAGTCATCATAACAGCATTAGCCTAGCGGTGGAGGGCCTGGTTCTAATTTCCCCTTCACAAACACACAGCCGCTAGTCAGTCAGTCTAATAGCAGCCAGTCTGTGGTTAGCCCTGCTCTGGAGCGGGGAAGCTGTCGTATTAGCCGACGTGATGCCGAGGCTTCTGTCTCCAACGACGACATGTGTCATAAACTAGTCCTATCTGTCAAGTGCAATAGTTCTTCAGCAGGCCCTGATAGCAGACATAATCATATATAGACTGGTCCCAGATCTTGATTGTGCTTTAGACAACCCCTCTGGCTGGACTGCGATAGCTAATGCACATACTGATCTGGGATCAGGCTATTACTCTGGGTCTTCCTCCCAAATGGCACCCTATACCTACATTGCACTTCTTTCGACAAGAGTCATATGGGCCCTGGTCAAAAGTAGTGCACTATGTAGGGAATAGGGTGCAATTTGGGACGAATCTTGGATCATCTGTGTTCATTCCTCCTGAGCAGCCTATAGCCTCCAGGCTGTCCTGAGTGTAGTGGAGGGCTCTAAGAAGATTTATATGGCTCATTAAAAGTTTCATATTGTTATTTCACATGGAGCTGAAGTAGCCATAGTCTACTGTATGAAGACATCAGTCTGTCTGAGAATGTACTAAACAATCTGCAGGTGCTGATGTTATTATACTATTACCGCTATGAGTGAAACCTGAAATAGTAGTGTTGAGTTTATTGCCACTGTCACCTTCGCTTGCTCTTCGGCAGTTCTTAGGAAGGAGCATGTTTGTAAAACACTAATTAATATACTATGCAGGTGAAACTGTATGGATGGGTGGATGTATGAATTGATTCATTGACTGTTGTAACCCTGTGTGCCCAAGGTCCCCACAGCCAGTGTGACTATCGAGGGAGCCTGCGCCCTGAACAGGGTATGTTGGGGGTCGGGGAGCAAAGAGGTAGCCGTGGGTGACTCGGAGGGCCGTCTGTGGATCTACGATGCAGGAGAGTTATGATATGAACAAATGGCACCCTACATAGTTTTTGACTTGGGCCCATAGGGTGCATTGTGTATGGAATAGGATGCCATTATACTGAGTAACAAGAACAGTCTGTAGAGTCTTAAGTCATAAAGATCCAATGCAGCCATTTTTATCTCAATATCATTTCTGGGAAACAATTAAGTACCTTACTGTTTTTTTTATTTTATTAAAATGGTCAAAAATATCTTCTTCGCTAAGAGCTCAAGCAAGAATTTTACTAGGACTGTCTGGGAGTGGTCCGAGTTAGGGCCTAATTGGACAAGCATAATGGGAGGGATATGTAACCTGGAAACTAAATGTTATTGGCAGAGAGGTTTGAAACTCATTGTTATTGGTCTATTAACTTATACCGCCTGGTGATGTTGCCAGGCAGGTCAAAACTCCATCCCACCAAAAGAGACAAACATTTCAGGCTCTTTTCAATCAGCTCTAACACTAAAACGGCCTTATCATAATTTTCTCAACTCCACAGTATTATATTATTATTATGTGTGCATATAAAACACAGGAGATAAGGTTTTCGACTGCACTGGGCCTTTAAGTATACAACCCGTTCTTCTGGAACATGTCCTCTCAGCTCCATGTAAGGGCCTAGTACGTGGTTCATCTCCTTTACTGTGTGTTCATTAACCCGTCAGGCAGCATTGCCATGAATGTTTGTATTTGAATTTCTCTTCTATTCTTCCTACATCCTTCGTTCTTTTAAAACGGCATCCACATTACGTTTACCTCTACCGCAAAGTATTTTTGGGCTCTGGTTTGTGCTTTGTGTGTGTGCGGTGTCTTCTAAATTTAGTCCTCTGTAATGTGGTAATTGGAGAGAGGCTGGGTTTAACGTGTAGTTTCTCAATGATCTGTCCCAAATGGCATCCTATTCCATATTTAGTGCACTGGTTTGACCAGGGCTATGTTCAAAAGCAGTGCACTATGTTCTTAACTGACTTGCCTAGTTAAATAAAGGTTACATTTTTTTATTTTTTTAAATAAAAGGTCTAGCAACAGTGCAACATTTGGGGAAATGGAATGGTGGATTAGCAAGAGTCTTGCTGAACTGTTAGTTATAGGCTACGTCCCAAATGACACACTGTTCCCTATATGGTGCACTACTTTTGACCAAGGCCTATGGGGCTTTCGTCCAGTGTGTAGAGAATAGGGTGCAATTTGAGACACATTGAAGACCTCAATTGAATAGTCCTCACGTCCTTTCTCCTCATCTCCTTCTCAAAACCCATTGGATGAGAAGGCCAGAGGTCCCTCCCCTCTGACCTTCTCCTCCAATGGGATTTGAGAAGGAGACAAGTAGACAGAACATAAAGATCTTCCCTCTGTCATAGTAGGACGTTTATGGCTCAATTATATTATTTTCTAAATCAATGATATCATTACCTGTACAGTATATTCTAGTAATATTACATCACCAGGTCGTTTATGTAAAAACAAATTTGTTCTCGAAGACACCTGGTTAAATAAAGATTAAATAGATATTCCAGCATATAATGATATACTTTAATATCCTGAATTGCATTTTCAGGGGATAAAATATCCCTGGTGTGTGAGATGGCATACACACTGAGATGTACAGAAATATATGGAATGAATATGTGGATAGTTTCTTGTCACTGTTTTGTTTTGTGTTCATGTAGCGTGACCTCGTTAAGTGCTCAGTAAATACCTTAATTGGCTTTCCTTGTAACTTGTAATTGATTGTAATTCCCTTAAACTATACCATGGGTGCCAGCGGGTTTCTGCTTTAGCCAACTTGACTTGTCGCCATCTTGCCAAACCACGTAGCTACAGCCGTTGAATACAAAACAATCAGATCCCCAGGTCTATAAAAGATGTTCCTTAGCAAAACTCATAGGCTATATGAAGCACTACAATATCCAATCGTAGATCTTCTTAGAACAATAGGCTATGACATGACATGACACACTCTCACTATCTGGTTACATTTTTCTATTTTCTTTTCAATTGTGTTATTGACTGTACGTTTGTTTATTTGTAACTCTGTGTTGTTGTTTGTGTCGAACTGCTTTGCTTTATCTTGGCCAGGTCGCAGTTGTAAATTAGAACTTGTTCTCAACTGGCCTGCCTGGTTAAATAAAGGTGAAATAAAAAAAATGCTCTTCGGGCCTCCCGGGTGGCACAGTGGTTAAGGGCCACCAGAGACTCTGGGTTCGCACCCAGGCTCTGTCGTAACCGGCAGCGACCGGGAGGTCCGTGGGGCGACGCACAATTGGCCTAGCGTCGTCCAGGTTAGGGAGGGTTTGGCCAGTAGGGAAATCCTTGTCTCATTGCGCACCAGCGACTCCTGTGGCGTGCCGGGCGCAGTGCGCGCGCTAACCAAGGTTGCCGGGTGCACGGTGTTTCCTCCGGCTTCCGTGTTGGATGCACGCTGTGTTAAGAAGCAGTGCGGCTTGGTTGGGTTGTGTATCGGAGGACGCATGACTTTCAACCTTTGTCTCTCCCAAGCCCGTACGGGAGTTGTAGCGATGAGACAAGATAGTAGCTACTAAAACAATTGGACACCACGAAATTGGGGAGAAAAAGGGTTAAAAAAAATAATACCAAAATGCTCTTTTGTGCTCTTCGTCCCAAATAACTCCCTATTCCCTAGTTAGTGCAATACTATGGGCTCTGGTTAAAAGTAGTGCACTAAATAGGGAATCGGGTGCTATTTAGGACCCCTGGGGTCCTCTAAAAGCTTTGGGCCTTGTCACAGAAAACATCTTAAGTGTTTTCCTTAAGGGTTTACCTTAAGGAATAATTACCTAAGGGAATTGTTTAAGGGCATTACATAAAGCCCCTCAAATATTTATTTAGGTAAGGGCATACAGCGCATTTTCCACATTTTCTTACATTACAGCCTTATTCTTATTCTTATTTTTTTCCCTTCGTCAATCTACACACAATACCCCATAATTACAAAGCAAAATGTACTTATGCGAATGTACTTATAATAAAACACTGATATCACACTTATTTAAGTATTCAGACCATTTACTCAGTACTTTGTCTTCAGGCCCCTTGACTTTTTCCACATTTTGTTACGTTTTAGCCTTAATATAAAATTGATTAAATAGTTTTTTTTCCCACATCAATCTAAAAACAATACCCCATAATGACGAAGCAAATGTATTATAAAAACTGAAATATCACACTTACATAAGTATTCAGACCCTTTACTCAGTACTTTGTTGAAGCACCTTTGGCAGCGATTACAGCCTCGAGTTTTCTTGGGTATGACGCTACAAGTTTGGCATGCCTATATTTGGGGAGCTTCTCCCATTCTTCTCTGCAGATCCTCTCAAGCTGTCAGGTTGGATGGGGAGCGTCGCTGCACAGCTATTTGCAGGTCTCTCCAGCGATTTTCAAGTCCATGCTCTGGCTGGGCCACTCAAGGACATTCAGAGACTAGGTTACCTTGGTTTCATCAGACCAGATCATCTTGTTTGTCATGGTCTGAGAGTCTTTAGGTGCATTTTGGCAAACTCCAAGCGGGCTGTCATGTGCCTTTTACTGAGGAGTGGCTTCCATCTGGCCACTATACCATAAAGGCCTGATTTGTGGAGTGCTGCAGAGACGGTTGTCTTTCTTGAAGGTTCCATCCCCAAAGAGGAACTCTGGAGTTCTGTCAGAGTGACCATCGGGTTCTTGGTTACCTCCCTGACCAAGGCCCTTCTCACCCGACTGCTCAGTTTGGCCGGGCGGCCAGCTCTAGGAAGAGTCTTGGTGCTTCCAAACATCTTCCATTTAAGAATGATGGAGGCCACTGTGTTCTTCAATGCTGTAGACATTTGTTGGTACCTTTCTCCAGATCTGTTCCTCGACACATTCCTGTCTCGGAGCTCTACGGACAATTTCTTCGGCATCATGGCTTGGTTTTTGCTAAGACATGCACTGTGGGACGTTATATAGATAGATAGGTGTGTGCCTTACCAAATCATGTCCAATCAATTTAATTTACCACAGGTGGACTCCAATCAAGTCGTAGAAACATCTCAAGGATGATAAATGGAAACAGCATTCACCTGAGCTCAATTTCGCGTCTCATAGCAAAGGGTCTGAACACTTATGTAAATAAGGTATTTCTGTTTTTTAATACATTTTCAGAAATGTCGAAACCTGTTTTTGCTTTGTCATTATGGAGTATTGTGTGTAGATTTTTCCATTTTTTACCTTTATTTAACTAGGCAAGTCAGTTAAGAACAAATGTTTTTTTTCAATTACGTCCTAGGAACAGTGGGATTTTTACCTTGTCAGCTCAGGGATTCGATCTTGCAACCTTCCGGTTACTAGTCCAACGCTCTAACCACCAGGCTACCTGTCGCCCCAAAAGATTGATTACTTTCCGAATGCACTGTACATAAGAGGTTTTACGGTAGTTTGAAGGCATACAGTTGAAGTCGGAAGTTTACATACACCTTAGCCAAATACATTTAAACTCAGTTTTTCCCCATTACTGACATTTAATCCTAATGAAAATTCCCCATCTTTATTAAATTAGGATCACCACTTTATTTTAAGAATGTGAAATGTCAGAATAATAGTAGGGAGAATTATTTATTTCAGCTTTTACTTCTTTCATCACATTCCCAGTGGGTCAGAAGTTTACATACACTCAATTAGTATTGGTAGCATTGCCTTTAAATTGTTTAACTTGGGTCAAACGTTTCGGGTAGCCTTCCACAAGCTTCCTACAATAAATTGGGTGAATTTTGGCCCATTCCTCCTGACAGAGCTGGTGTAACTGAGTCAGGTTTGTAGGGCTCCTTGCTCGCACACGCTTTTTCAGTTCTGTCCACACATTTTCTATAGGATTGAGGTCAGGGCTTTGCGATGGCCACTCCAAAACCTTGACTTTGATGTCCTTAAGTCATTTTGCCACAACTTTGGAAGTATCCTTTAGTCATTGTCCATTTGGAAGACCCATTTGCGACCAAGCTGTAACTCTTGACTGATGTCTTGAGATGTTGCTTTAATATATCCATATAATTTTCCATCCTCATGATGCCATCTATTTTGTGAAGTGCACCAGTCCCTCCTGCAGCAAAGCACCCCCACAACATGATGCTGAAACCCCCGTGCTTCACGGTTGGGATGGGTGTTCTTCGGCTTGCAAGGCTCCCCCTTTTTCCTCCAAACACAATGATGGTCATTATGGCCAAACAGTTCTATTTTTGTTTCATCAGACCAGAGAACATTTCTCCAAAAATTACGATCTTTGTCCCCATGTGCAGTTGCAAACCGTAGTCTGGCTTTTTTATGGTGGTTTTGGAGCAGTGCCTTCTTCCATGCTGAGCGGCCTTTCAGGTTATGTCAATATAGGACTCGTTTTACTGTGGATATAGATACTTTTGTACCGGTTTCCTCCAACATCTTCACAAGGTCCTTTGCTGTTGTTCTGGGATTGATTTGCACTTTTCACACCAAAGTACATTAATCTCTAGGAGACAGAACTCGTCTCCTTCCTGAGCTGTATGACGGCTGCGTGGTCCCATGGAGTTGATACTTGCGTACTATTGTTTGTACAGATGAACGTGGTATCTTCAGGCATTTGGAAATTGCTCCCAAGGATGAACCAGACTTGTGGAGGTGTACAATTTTCTTTCTGAGGTCTTGGCTGTTTTCTTTTGGTTTTCCCATGATGTCAAGCAAAGAGGCACTGAGTTTGAAGGTAGGCCTTGAAATACATCCACAGGTACACCTCCAATTGATTCAAATGATGTAAATTAGCCTATCAGAAGCTTCTAAAGCCATGAAGTCATTTTCTGGAAATGTCCAAGCTGTTTAAAGGCCAGTCAACTTAGTGTATGTAAACTTCTGACCCACTGGAATTGTGATACAGTGAATTATAAGTGAAATAATCTGTCTGTAAACAATTGTTGGCAAAAATGCTTGTGTCATGCACAAAGTAGATGTCCTAACCGACTTGCCAAAACTATAGTTTGTTAACAAGACAATTGTGTAGTGGTTGAAAAACGAGTTTCAATGACTCCAACCTAAGTGTATGTAAACTTCTGACTTCAACTGTACGTCTGTGAGGGTTATTGCACTGTTCAATGACTACAGGCCTAAGCAACAAATTCCGGTTTAGCACGTTATTTCGTATAAGTGCTACGTGAACTGTAATGAACAAAAGAGACATATTGAAAGCCGCTGTCTATCGTGATACCCGCCAATAAATCATGTCTGAAGAACTGTTAGCTTGTTTACTTGTTGTTGTTGTTTAGCTACTGTAATTATAGTGTCACAAGTTGGCTGTTGTGATTCTGTCCTCGTCTCCAGTGCCAGGCTTCAAGCTTTTCTCTGACTTGTCGCACCATAACATACCACCTTGTCAAAGAACACATGTGCACACACTTTGTTCACTAACATTTAATTTCATTAGTACATATACATATTGCTGCCATGCATACAGTAAGGCACAATTATCACACCATATTCTACTCCTCTCCTGTACTGTACAAGTTTAAATCCGGATGTCTTTCGTGACACCATTGGGCTGTTCCAGAAAGCTGGATAAATACATTAGCCAGCTAACTGTCCAACATTGCTTAAAATAATGAGATATTTTGAGAAATATAGACTTAGGGCTCTGTTCAGTCTGTATTGCTGAAGCGTTACAGATTGTGTACTAGAAATGTAAAGGTAATTTGTGATAGGGCCGACATACGCAGCGTTTACGGTGAATGCAGTCGCTGTGACCACAAGAACATTGCCTTTAATTGTCAATTACGCTTTAAAGCTGAACTGTGATATGGATTGAATAGAGCCCTTCAAATTGACAAGATATAATTGACTCGGCAACAACAACCAGAATACAAATGAAAATAATATGTGGTTGTTTATCAAAGTTAACTGGATAATTTCATAATCCTGCTTTCTGGAATACCCCACATCTCTCTACTCTCTCCCCCTGCTCTGTTGTACCCTGATGATTCTTTAAACAGAAAATTATACAACACACAGCCCAGTTTGATGTGACTGAGACAACTAAGGATAACAGACAGTCACTACAATACCATAGTAGGTGTAGTGGTAATACCTTGTGCAAGTGGTGGTAATAGTAAACAGTATATTACCTTCAAGCGTTTTGGTTGGTCAATCTTTTATGTTTTCTCACAAATGAAGTTCAAGATCAAGATTATTAGTTTCTTCTCAGTATCCAAAAAGCGACTTGGTGAACTGTATCGATATGTAAATGTGTCTCTCTGTTCCGTTCTCATATGTACAGTAGAACCGTCATTCGGATGTGTCTCTGTTCCGTTCTCATATGTACAGTAGAACCGTCATTCAGATGTGTCTGTTCCGTTCTCATATGTACAGTAGAACCGTCATTTGGATGTGTCTCTGTTCCATTCTCATATGTACAGTAGAACCGTCATTCAGATGTGTCTGTTCCGTTCTCATATGTACAGTAGAACCGTCATTCATATGTACAGTAGAACCGTCATTCATATGTACAGTAGAACCGTCATTCATATGTACAGTAGAACCGTCATTTGGATGTGCGTACTTGTGCTACTATCCCCATCCTGCGGATAGGGCTCATTCTGTTTGGTATCTATCAGACTCTCAGGTGGAAGACAGTAAAAGCACCATCATATAAAGTGATGGTTAGACCAAGATTCAATCAAAGGCACGTTGTAGACGAGCACATTGAACTGTCAAGTGTATTTTAAAGAGATGGCCTTCATGGTAAATACGGTACATGTCGGCTCAAGTGTAAATGACCTTTAAAAGCAAGTGCAATGCACATGTTGACAATGCACATGTTGACAATGCACATGTTGACAATGCACATGTTGACAGTGCACATGTTGACAATGCACATGTTGACAATGCACATGTTGACAATGCACTTTTGAATGAGTCCCGGCCTTAGTGATGATGTAATGAAAGAAAGCAGTCCAGGTCTAATTCAAGTCATGGCCAGCCCCTCCACTACTGTGCATATTACTGTATGAAAAGACAAACTGGAACACTACTCTAGACACACATTGTCAGTACTGTAGATATCACTTGATCTTCACAATAAGACTGACTCAAAAAGTAATCTTTACGGGTAGCTAAGACTAAAACAGAAGCTAAAACAACGTTTTTGTGTTTCTAGACCATGATGTAGAAAGGTACATTTCTGAAGATCATAATAGCTTTAAAAAATTCTCATCAACTAAAACAGACACATATTTATCTTTAAAGCCTAGAGAGGCAGATCATACTACTCACAATGTGCTTCTCTTTCGGGTGGAATATTCCAAGTGCTCGACTAGCTGGGGGTGGGAGGGAGAGGGTGTAATGATTGCACGTGTGCTATTCTGCCCCCTATGTGTGGGCAGAGGGGGTTCAATTCAAGGGGCGTCCTTCTTGGACCGGGGGGTTACGTGAACGTTGTATCTTGGGAGGTGGAGTCCAAATTTGCTCTCGGTGCCAGCGAACGTGGCCACGGCCAACCTGAAACCTCCAATGTGGTCGGGGCTGGGCGCCGGCAGGCTGATGCGAGACTTGGGAGTCGGCTCCGAACCAGACGGCTTTCTGTGGTGTGGAGAGAGAGCGGGGAAGGACGAGGAGAGCGGGAGGGGTGGAGGTACAGGGAGAGACGAGGAGAGCGGGAGGGAGGGAGGATGAGAGAAAACGGGAGGGAGGAGAAAAGGGGGAAGAGAAAGAGGGAGGGAGTAGAAAGGGAGAGACAGAAAGGGAAGGAGAATGGGGGAGAGAGAAAAGGATAAAGGAGAGAGGAGAGAAAGAGAGAGGGAGTAGAAAGGGAGAGACAGAAAGGGAAGGAGAACGGGGGAGAGAGGCAAGGATAAAGGAGAGAGGAGAGAAAGAGGGAGGGAGGGAGTAGAAAGGGAGAGACAGAAAGGGAAGGAGAACAGGGGAGAGAGGCAAGGATAAAGGAGAGAGGAGAGAAAGAGGGAGGCAGTAGAAAGGGAGAGACAGAAAGGGAAGGAGAACGGGGGAGAGAGAAAAGGATAAAGGAGAGAGGAGAGAAAGAGAGAGGGAGTAGAAAGGGAGAGACAGAAAGGGAAGGAGAACGGGGGAGAGAGGCAATGATAAAGGAGAGAGGAGAGAAAGAGGGAGGGAGGGAGTAGAAAGGGAGAGACAGAAAGGGAAGGAGAACGGGGGAGAGAGGCAAGGATAAATGAGAGAGGAGAGAAAGAGGGAGGGAGGGAGTAGAAAGGGAGAGACAGAAAGGGAAGGAGAACGGGGGAGAGAGAAAAGGATAAAGGAGAGAGGAGAGAGAGGGAGGGAGGGAGGGAGTAGAAAGGGAGAGACAGAAAGGGAAGGAGAACGGGGAGAGAGGCAAGGATAAAGGAGAGAGGAGAGAAAGAGAGAGGGAGTAGAAAGGGAGAGACAGAAAGGGAAGGAGAACGGGGGAGAGAGGCAAGGATAAAGGAGAGAGGAGAGAAAGAGGGAGGGAGGGAGTAGAAAGGGAGAGACAGAAAGGGAAGAAGAACGGGGGAGAGAGGCAAGGATAAAGGAGAGAGGAGAGAAAGAGGGAGGGAGTAGAAAGGGAGAGACAGAAAGGGAAGGAGAACGGGGGAGAGAGAAAAGGATAAAGGAGAGAGGAGAGAAAGAGAGAGGGAGTAGAAAGGGAGAGACAGAAAGGGAAGGAGAACGGGGGAGAGAGGC
Organism: Oncorhynchus mykiss; assembly: GCF_013265735.2. Taxonomy (NCBI): domain Eukaryota; kingdom Metazoa; phylum Chordata; class Actinopteri; order Salmoniformes; family Salmonidae; genus Oncorhynchus; species Oncorhynchus mykiss. The sequence continues at coordinate 59,153,910 of NC_048582.1, read as the reverse complement.
AAGGATAAAGGAGAGAGGAGAGAAAGAGGGAGGGAGGGAGTAGAAAGGGAGAGACAGAAAGGGAAGGAGAACGGGGGAGAGAGGCAAGGATAAAGGAGAGAGGAGAGAAAGAGGGAGGGAGGGAGTAGAAAGGGAGAGACAGAAAGGGAAGGAGAACGGGGGAGAGAGAAAAGGATAAAGGAGAGAGGAGAGAGAGGGAGGGAGGGAGGGAGTAGAAAGGGAGAGACAGAAAGGGAAGGAGAACGGGGAGAGAGGCAAGGATAAAGGAGAGAGGAGAGAAAGAGAGAGACCGAAAAAAGAGAAACAGAAAGTGGAAGGGACAAGAGAAGGAGAGAGATTTTATATTAAACATTGTCCACCACAAAAAATAAACATCTTAGTTGAATATTAAGACTGGGCGAGAGGGCTATTTTTTCCCAGAGCACACGAACCAGAAATAAATGAATATCCCACAATGGTTTCATACTCCCTTCAGTGATATCTTTCCAATACGTACAGGGAACATATTTCAAACCCACACTACACCATCCAGCAGTACAGTATTCACATTGAACACAGTCTGTGAAGACAACACAGTATGCACATTGGATATTTACAGTACATAGGGGTTTGCATAATAAATGGAAGTTGTTCTGACTTTCCAAAGGGCTGTAAACAGTCCAATATACTGGATCTCTTGATTTCCTGGTTTAGTAAGTAAGAGTTGTTGGTGGTGGTGGACCAATTATACCATGCCAATTTCAAGTATATTTCTGTTAAAGAATATTAAGGATATTATGGTCAGTTAACTCATTGATCCTGCTTTCTGGAAGAGCCCCAAAGTATTGACAACATTCTGTCAGTACCACTATATACAGTATAAAGTATTGACAACATTCTGTCAGTAACACCTATATGTACAATATAAAGTACTGACAACATTCTGTCAGTACCACCACCTATATATACAGTATAAAGTATTGACAACATTCTGTCAGTAACACCTATATGTACAGTATAAAGTACTGACAACATTCTGTCAGTACCACCACCTATATATACAGTATAAAGTATTGACAACATTCTGTCAGTACCACCACCTATGTATACAGTATAAAGTATTGACAACATTCTGTCAGTACCACTATATACAGTATAAAGTACTAACAACATTCTGTCAGTACCACCACCTATATATACAGTATAAAGTACTGACAACATTCTGTCAGTACCACCTATATGTTATTAACAACATTCTGTCAGTACCACATATGTACAGTATAAAGTACTGACAACATTCTGTCAGTACCACATATGTACAGTATAAAGTACTGACAACATTCTGTCAGTACCACCACCTATGTATACAGTATAAAGTATTGACAACATTCTGTCAGTACCACTATATACAGTATAAAGTACTGACAACATTCTGTCAGTACCACCACCTATATATACAGTATAAAGTACTGACAACATTCTGTCAGTAACACCTATATGTACAGTATAATATTATTAACAACATTCTGTCAGTACCACCTATATATACAGTATAAAGTACTGACAACATTCTGTCAGTACCACCTATATGTTATTAACAACATTCTGTCAGTACCACATATGTACAGTATAAAGTACTGACAACATTCTGTCAGTACCACATATGTACAGTATAAAGTACTGACAACATTCTGTCAGTACCACCTATATGTACAGTATAAAGTACTGACAACATTCTGTCAGTACCACCTATATGTACAGTATAAAGTACTGACAACATTCTGTCAGTACCACCTATATGTACAGTATAAAGTACTGACAACATTCTGTCAGTACCACCTATATGTTCAGTATAAAGTACTGACAACATTCTGTCAGTACCACTATATGTACAGTATAAAGTATTGTCAACATTCTGTCAATACCTATATTTACAGTATAATAGTATTGTCAACATTCTGTCAATACCATTATGTACAGTATAATAGTATTGTCAACATTCTGTCAATACTGCTCTATGTACATTATAATAGTATTGTCAACATTCTGTCAGTACCACTATATGTACAGTATAAAGTATTGTCAACATTCTGTCAGTACCACTATATGTTCAGTATAAAGTATTGTCAACATTCTGTCAATACTGCTCTGTGTACATTATAATAGTATTGTCAACATTCTGTCAGTACCACTATATGTACAGTATAAAGTATTGTCAACATTCTGTCAATACCTATATGTTCAGTATAAAGTATTGTCAACATTCTGTCAATACCATTATGTACAGTATAATAATATTCTTCAACATTCTGTCAATACTGCTCTATGTACATTATAATAGTATTGTCAACATTCTGTCAATACCACTATGTACAGTATAAAGTATTAACAACATTCTGGCAGTTCCACCTATATTTACGGTATAATATTATTTCCCATTCTGTCAGTACCACTATATGTACAGTATAGAATATTGACCATTCTGTCAATACCACTATATGTACAGTATAGAGTATTGACCATTCTGTCAGTACCACTATATGTACAGTATAGAGTATTGACCATTCTGTCAGTACCACTATATGTACAGTATAGAGTATTGACCATTCTGTCAGTACCACTATATGTACAGTATAGAGTATTGACCATTCTGTCAGTACCACTATATGTACAGTATAGAGTATTGACCATTCTGTCAGTACCACTATATGTACAGTATAGAATATTGACCATTCTGTCAATACCACTGTATGTACAGTATAGAGTATTGACCATTCTGTCAGTACCACTATGTACAGTATAGAGTATTGACCATTCTGTCAGTACCACTATGTACAGTATAGAGTATTGACCATTCTGTCAGTACCACTATATGTACAGTATAATGAGTGAATGGAATGTATTTGGTGATGCTTGTCCTAACAGTCTCCCCTTACCCTCCTGTCTCTGTCTCTTATTGGTCAATGGAACATTAGTGCATTCTAAAGAGTGACCAATTTGCTCCTCCAGGGAAAATGAGCTCATTTCTACCCCAAAAATCTGAAAAGAGAAAGATCCCAAGTCAAAGTGATTCTCTCTGCACTGCTTCACTCTCTGTAACCCTGTAGTTTAGGAAATGTTACGCCCATCCCACCAAATAATGGTCTGTGTCCCAAATGGCAACCTATTCTCTATTTAGTGCACTGCTTTTGACCAGAGTCCTATGGTGTTTCAAAGCTCTCTCCCTCTGTTGAAAGGTTGGTAGAAAAGTGGTGCTAGAAATTACCATCATTTTGTATCACACAGCAGCTGTCAGTAGAAGCTATCAATCCTGACTGGACATTTCTATGACATTTGCGTTTCTGTATTTCTCAGTCATATCCTGTGGTAAGACACTTACAGGTGCATCAGAGCTGGGACCGAGAGACTGAGAAGCAGCTTGTATCCCCAGGCCATCAGACTGTTGAACAGCCATCACTGGCCCTGCACCTTGAAACTAATGCCTCATATTCTGAGTCGGCGGTTAGGGAAGCGTTATCAAATCCTAGATGCCATTGTGCCCTTGAGCAAGGCACTTAACCCCCCACAACAACAGCTCCCCAGGCACCTAGTGTGGCAGCACCTCTCCAAAACCTGTGTGTGTGTGTGTGTGTGTGTGTGTGTGTGTGTGTGTGTGTGTGTGTGTGTGTGTGTGTGTGTGTGTGTGTGTGTGTGTGTGTGTGTGTGTGTGTGTGTGGACCTTGTGTGCAATTGACCAATAAAAGTGATCTTAACCTCTGATCATAATCTCTTCTGTTTCTATACTTTTGTTTACTCACTGTGTATGTGTCTACTGTATTCTCCACATAGCTCATCCTAAAATACCTACTACTGTGCAGTAATAGCCTGTATCACAGCACACACAGCTCTCACCCCCTAGTAAAACAGTCATTTGTACGTTTAGAAATTCGGTTTCCCCTCTGTGTAATCTCTTGATCTCTTCTCCCGGAAAAGGAAATAAATATACTGATACCATTTTCTTTCCAAATGATATACCGTCTATACACACCACCTATTTATATTCTGCATTCTGACAGATGCTCACTGTAATATACCTACTTGGATTGTTATTTATTTGTAATGTATTTGCGAGACATTTTACTTTTTGCTGCACCCGCTATAACACCTGCAAATCTGTGTATGCGACCAATAAATGTTGATTTAATTCGACCTGATAGGCTGAATTTCTTCAGCAATGCTGATCACTCTAGTCTTATATCAGATGTAAGATGGCACTGGAGAAGAAGGCAGACGTTTTACGTGCCCCCAACCGATTGTTTTAAAAAAATATATATATATTTGCGTTGTTTATAACTTATTTTATTAATTACTTATTTTCTACATAATGTTGCCGCTAACTTCTGGACATCAGGACTGCGATTACTCACCACGGACTGTCAGAATCCTTTTTTTCCTTTAATTAACGAGTCCGATGAGGCCGATATACTGCTTTCTCGGGAACAGGCCCAGATCCCCATGATTTGCGTGAAGATGAGGCGGAGAAAAAGGGGCCGGAGGACGGAATGCCTTCTGAGAATTCGTAGGCAATCTAATAAACTCCCACTTCCTTCCATTCTGTAGCAAACGTTTATCTTTGGACAATAAAATAGATGACCTATGCAGAAGATTAAACTACCAACGTGACATTCAAAACTGTAATATCTTATGCTTCACAGATGCCAGCTAGCTAGATACTAGCTAGTAGTCAGCTAGCCACTGCTAGCGGTTATCAGCTACCTTTAGCCTGGACAACTCTCGCCAGTTTGCACAGCGCGACTCAAACCAGAGAAAATTTGACTTATTTTTCTCCATATCTCCGGATTCCTACCGCAAGCTCTGAACTTTTTTTTTCTCTCACCTGTATCATCGTAGATAGCAAGCTGCTATCCGAGTGGCTACTCCTGGCTAACGTCTCTGTCCCGAAGCAAGAACCAATTAGCCTGGAGCAAGCCTTGCTAAGCCCATCTGCTAGCCTGTAAGCCACGGCCCGCTATCTGTCTAGAGCACATCTGACTGTTAGCTTAAGAGGCCCATCAGACAAATTCTTTGGCCACTATACCTATTTTGCCAATTGGCCTGGTTTACAACATGGAGCCCTGTTGATCCGTCTGCCGAGATCACAGCACGAGGGCGCCACAACAGACTTTCGTCCGTTGCGACGTCCCTCAAAGGCCCTTCTGCTAGCTTGCTAGCCCTGGCCCGCTACTCACTGTGCCTGAAGCCACTCACTGGACTCCTATGATCACTTGGCTACGCATGCCTCTCCCTAATGTCAATATGCCTTGTCCATTGCTGTTTTGGTTAGTAATTATTGCCTTATTTCACTGTAGAGCCTTTAGTACTTTAGTTCCACCTCCCACACATGCGGTGACATCACCTAGTTTAAATGATATTTCTAGAGACAATATCTCTTTCATCGTCACTCTATGCACAGGTTTACCCCCACTGTATTCACATCCTACCATACCTTTGTCTGTACATTATGCCTTGAATCTATTCTACTGTGCCCAGAAATCTGCTCCTTTTACTCTCTGTTCTGAACGTACTAGACATCCAGTTCTTTTAGCCTTTAGCCGTACCCTTATCCTACTCCTCCTCTGTTCCTCTGGTGATGTGGAGGTTAATCCAGGCCCTGCAGTGCCTAGCTCCACTCCCATTTCCCAGGCGCTCTCATTTGTTGACTTCTGTAACCGTAAAAGCCTTGGTTTCATGCATGTTAACATTAGAAGCCTCTTCCCTAAGTTTGTTTTATTCACTGCTTTAGCACACTCTGCCAACCCGGATGTCCTAGTCGTGTCTGAATCCTGGCTCAGGAAGACAACCAAAAACCCTGACATTTCCATCCATAACTATAACATTTTCCGCCAAAGGGGGCAGAGTTGGAATCTACTGCAGAGATAGTCTGTCTTACTATCCAGGTCTGTACCCAAACAATTTGAGTTTCTACTTTTAAAAATCCACCTCTCCAGAAACAAGTCTCTTACCGTTGCTGCTTGCTATAGACCACCCTCTGCCCCCAGTTGTGCCCTGGACACCATATGCGAATTGATTTCCCCCCATCTATCTTCAGAGCTCGTGCTGTTAGGTGACCTACACTTGGACATGCTTAACACTCCGGCCATCCTACAATCTAAGCTTGATGCTCTCAATCTCACACAAATTATCAATGAGCCCACCAGGTACAACACCAAATCCGTAAATACGGGCACCCTCATAGATATCATCCTAACCAACCTGCCCTCCAAATACACCTCTTCTGTCTTTAACCAGGATCTCAGCGATCACTGCCTCATTGCCTGCGTCCATAATGGGTCTCACTATCAAACGCTCCCTAAAACACTTCAGCGAGCAGGCTTTTCTAATCGATCTGGCCCGGGTATCCTGGAAGGATATTGACCTCATTCAGTCAGTAGAGGATGCCCGGTTATTCTTTAAAAGTGCTTTCCTCACCATCTTAAATAAGCTTGCCCCATTCAAAAAATGTAGAACCAGGAACAGATATAGATCTTGGTTCACTCCAGACCTGACTGCTCTTGACCAGCACAAAAACATCATGTGGCGTACTGCATTAGCATCGGATAGTCCCCGCGATATGCAGCTTTTCAGGGAAGTTAGGAACCAATATACACAGGCAGTTAGGAAAGCAAAGGCTAGCTTTTTCAAACAGAAATTTGCATCCTGTAGCACTAACTCCCAAAAGTTCTGGGACACTGTAAAGTCCATGGAGAATAAGAGCACCTCCTCCCAGCTGCCCACTGCACTGTCACCACTGGTAAATCTGCAATAATTGAACATTTCAATAAGTATTTTTCTATGGCTGGCCATGCTTTCCACCTGGCTACCCATACCCCGGTCATCAGCCCTGCACCCCTCACTGCAACTTGCCCAAGCCTCCCCATTTCTCATTCACCAAAAATCCAGATAGCTGATTTTCTGAAAGAGCTTCAAAATCTGGACACTTACAAATCAGCAGGGCTAGACAATCTGGACCCTCTCTTCCTAAAATTATCAGCCGAAAGTGTTGCAACCCCTATTACTAGCTTGTTCAACCTCTCTTTCGTATCATCTGAGATCCCCAAAGATTAGAAAGCTCCCCTCTTCAAAAGGAGAGACACTCTAGACCCAAACTGCTACAGACCTACTGTATACATATCCTACCCTGCCTAAGGTCGTCGAAAGCCAAGTTAACAAACAGATCACCGACCATTTCGAATCCCACCGTACCTTCTCCGCTACGCAATCTGGTTTCTGAGCTGGTCATGGGTGCACCTCAACCACGCTCAAGGTCCTAAACGATATCATAATCGCCATCGATAAGAGACAATACTGTGCAGCTGTATTCATCGACTTGGCCAAGGCTTTTGACTCTGTCAATCACCACATTCTTATCGGCAATCTCAAATGAGTGCCTCGCCTGGTTCACCAACTACTTCTCTGACAGAGTTCAGTGTGTCAAATCGGAGGGCCTGTTGTCCGGACCTCTGGCAGTCTCTATGGGGGTGCCACAGGATTCAATCCTCGGGCCGACTCTTTTCTCTGTATACATCAATGATGTTGCTCTTGCTGTTGGTGATTCTCAGATCCACCTCTACGCAGACGACACCATTCTGTATATCTGGCCCTTCTTTGGACACTGTGTTAACTAACATCCAGACGAGCTTCAATGCCATACGACTCTCCTTCCGTGGCCTCCAACTGCTCTTAAATGCAAGCAAAACTAAATGCATGCTCTTCAACCGATCGCTGCCCACACCTACCCAACCGTCCAGCATCACTACTCTGGACGGTTCTGACTTAGAATATGTGGACAACTACAAATACCTAGATGTCTGGTTAGACTATAAACTCTCCTTCCAGACTCACATTAAGCATCTCCAATCCAAAATGAAATCTAGAATCGCAAAAACTTTCACAACAAAAGCCTCCTTCACTCATGCTGCCAAACATACCCTAGTAAAACTGAATCCAACACAATACTCAGGAAATTGGAAGCAGTCTATCATAGTGTCATCTGTTTTGTCACCAAAATCCCATATAAATCCCATATAAATCCCATATAAAAAAAAATATAAAATCCCATATAAAATCCCATGCTCTCGTTGGCTGGCCCTCGCTTCATATCCGTCGCCAAACCCACTCGCTCCAGGTCATCTATAAGTCGTTGCTAGGTAAAACCCCGCCTTATCTCAGCTCACTGGTCACCATAGCAGCACCCACCCGCAGCACACGCTCCAGCAGGTATATTTCACTGGTCACCCCCAAAGCCAATTCCTACCTCTGCCTGCCCTGACCCTGAACCTGCCTAACGTTCTGTACCTTTCGGACTCTGCTCTGGATTACTGACCTCTGCCTGCCCTGACCCTGAACCTGCCTAACGTTCTGTACCTTTCGGACTCTGCTCTGTACTACTGACCTCTGCCTGCCCTGACCCTGAACCTGCCTAACGTTCTGTACCTTTCGGACTCTGCTCTGGATTACTGACCTTTGCCTGCCCTGACCCTGAACCTGCCTAACGTTCTGTACCTTTCGGACTCTGCTCTGTACTACTGACCTCTGCCTGCCCTAACCCTGCCTAACGTTCTGTACCTTTCGGACTCTGCTCTGTACTACTGACCTCTGCCTGCCCTGACCCTGAACCTGCCTAACGTTCTGTACCTTTCGGACTCTACTCTGGACTACTGACCTCTGCCTGCCCTGACCCTGAACCTGCCTAATGTTCTGTACCTTTCGGACTCTGCTCTGTACTATTGACCTCTGCCTGCCCTGACCCTGAACCTGCCTAACGTTCTGTACCTTTCGGACTCTGCTTTGGATTACTGACCTCTGCCTGCCCTGACCCTGAACCTGCCTAACGTTCTGTACCTTTCGGACTCTGCTCTGTACTACTGACCTCTGCCTGCCCTGACCCTGAACCTGCCTAACGTTCTGTACCTTTCGGACTCTGCTCTGGACTACTGACCTCTGCCTGCCCTTACCCTGAACCTGCCTAACGTTCTGTACCTTTCGGACTCTGCTCTGGATTACTGACCTCTGCCTGCCCTGACCTTGAACCTGCCTAACGTTCTGTACCTTTCGGACTCTGCTTTGGATTACTGACCTCTGCCTGCCCTGACCCTGAACCTGACTAACGTTCTGTACCTTTCGGACTCTGCTCTGTACTACTGACCTCTGCCTGCCCTGACCCTGAACCTGCCTAACGTTCTGTACCTTTCGGACTCTGCTCTGGATTACTGACCTTTGCCTGCCCTGACCCTGAACCTGCCTAACGTTCTCTACCTTTCGGACTCTGCTCTGTACTACTGACCTCTGCCTGCCCTAACCCTGCCTAACGTTCTGTACCTTTCGGACTCTGCTCTGTACTACTGACCTCTGCCTGCCCTGACCCTGAACCTGCCTAACGTTCTGTACCTTTCGGACTCTACTCTGGACTACTGACCTCTGCCTGCCCTGACCCTGAACCTGCCTAATGTTCTGTACCTTTCGGACTCTGCTCTGTACTATTGACCTCTGCCTGCCCTGACCCTGAACCTGCCTAACGTTCTGTACCTTTCGGACTCTGCTTTGGATTACTGACCTCTGCCTGCCCTGACCCTGAACCTGCCTAACGTTCTGTACCTTTCGGACTCTGCTCTGTACTACTGACCTCTGCCTGCCCTGACCCTGAACCTGCCTAACGTTCTGTACCTTTCGGACTCTGCTCTGGACTACTGACCTCTGCCTGCCCTTACCCTGAACCTGCCTAACGTTCTGTACCTTTCGGACTCTGCTCTGGATTACTGACCTCTGCCTGCCCTGACCTTGAACCTGCCTAACGTTCTGTACCTTTCGGACTCTGCTTTGGATTACTGACCTCTGCCTGCCCTGACCCTGAACCTGACTAACGTTCTGTACCTTTCGGACTCTGCTCTGGATTACTGACCTTTGCCTGCCCTGACCCTGAACCTGCCTAACGTTCTGTACCTTTCGGACTCTGCTCTGGACTACTGACCTCTGCCTGCCCCCCTGTTTCTGTAATAAACTTTTGTTACTTCGAAACTGTCTGCATCTGGGTCTTGTCCTGAGCCTTGATACCAGGATCATTTCATTCAGTTTAAAATTAGGAGAGGGAGGAGTTCTGACTTACTGTCCGCCAAAGTCAATGTAGAACCACCTCTGCAGGAGTTCATAGGTCACCAGGGTGACCCCAAATTGGGGCGAGGACCGGAACACTCGGGCTATAGTAAAGGGAGAAACCACAACGCTCAATAACACAGTTTCACTATTACACCACAGTAGCCTGGGTACCAGTCTGTTTGTGTTAAGATTCCACTTCTAGCCACTCCTTATCATGCCAAACACATAGTACAAGGAGTGACATTTTTGCACAAAACAAGTTCTGGATTTCAAACTAAACAATTTGTTGTATGAAGGGTTAAAACCAGTTGCAAGTTAGCTAGAGATTACCATGGTACACTGTAACATAATAGTGGAATATGGTTATTAAAAACAATCACACAGTCAATCTACATAATCACGCCACATCAGTGGACCTTTCTGGATACAGCTTAAAAAGGTGTTAACAGATGTATAACAGATAAATAAACTAAATATGTCATTTGTATCAATCGTCGTCATTATCATCGTCATCATCATCATCGTCATCATCATCGTCATCAGATATGAATAAAAACGTGGTGATACCTCCCGCTCCTTTCCAGAAGGCCCGTGGTCCCTCCTCCTTCAGAATCTTCCAGAAGCAGTCAGCGAGACCGGTGTACGTGGTCTGGCCGGCACGGGCCGCCACTTGTAGCCTGGTCTTGATAACGTCGGCGGGGGTCACCAGGGAGGCCGCGGGCATGCCTAAGGAGAGAGTGCCTCACTCAGCAGTCATCTGATACAGTACTTATCACCTATTAACTCACCTTTTACTATTATCTTTGTTAAGTACTTTGAAATGCATCCCCTGTGAGAAATGTGCTCTATAAATAAAGTTTGATTGACTGATTGATATTAGGAATGGATGTGAATATACTAACCTGCATCACTATCACTGCTGAATCTGAATGAATACGTTACTACTGTTGGGTTATACAAAGTTAATAATCTAACTCTATGAATTTCCACCCGTGGCTTATCAAACTCATGTTTGGTAAACTTTTGTGCCTCTTTCAAAACAGAATTCATTCGTAGTTGAATTTGAGTCAACTGAATGAGGACCAGTGATCCTTCTTACAGAAGGTGATTTACGATCAGAAAATAATGCATTGGACGTTCATGGTTTTCCCCCTCAGATTAGAGGGACAGACAATACCTAGTAATGAAGAAGGACCCACAAGGTGGCCCACGTGCCGGTGACTGGTGACTGGGGGCCCCATGCGGGCAGCTCTCTCCAGCCACTTCAGCTATGAATGGCCTCAATCATCAATGGCTGCTTTCGATCTCCATGCACGGTCATTACCATCACCGGCCTCTTCACCAGCCAGTCACACAGACTTCTAGCTGCACGTCTTCAGTCTAAACAAGCCATTCAATTCAACCACTGATCAACTCACTCACTGCCACTGTGAGAGCTGAAGAGACCACCTGCACTGATGTCCTTCACAGGAGAGGAATGGAGAGCAGTCTTAAATCTTTCTCTCAAAGTTACCTCAGTAGAAACCATATTCGTCTCCAGCCATTGAAAGAGAGAGAAAGAGAGCGAGAGAAAGAGGGAGGGAGGGAGAAAGAGAGAAAGATGGAGAGAGAGAGAGCGAGAAATAGGGAGAGAGAGAGAGAAAGAGCAGGAGGAGGAATTAGGAGATGACCAGCGCTGCAGTGTGTATTGGGATCAGGGGGTCTGCTTGGCAAATAATGCCACCCAAACTGAGCGTGTAACTCAATTTCCTGCGCTGACTGTTAAGCACTAATTGCCAAAAAGGCTTAAAATGCAGAGAAAAAAATGCTGATAAATGTAGAAAGGAGTGATAAATGCTATGAGCAAATGCAAAATCATAAACTGCATTTCAGATTTGTAAACCATAGCTCCCGGACCCGGTTGAGGGAATAACCAAAATAAGAGGAAGGGGGAAAATTGGGAGTAGGAATGTCTTTTTACATTTCTATGAGTTTCCATGAAGCGCCGTGCTCGCTGCTCACTCAGTGCTGAAGAGCAGAACTACAGTACTGACCAACATTATCCCTCAGGATTCAAAATAAATATTTATCCTTTTCTTATGATGTTCCAAACCACCCTGACTTGGCTTCCGCGCTCGTCTTTTTATACACTGTTTTCTTTAAGACAAACCCCCTCCAATAAAAAATATTAAACCTACAAACTCCAGATCATATTTTCGTGTATGAAGAGGAGAAAGAGACTTGTAAGACTGTGGATCAAAACTGTTGGATGCCTTTCCTCCGGGTTGCCAGTATTGTGAGAGTAAGATCTGTTTATGACTGACACAGGTCCCATCCTCACCTCCCTCAGCACCTCACTCCTAACATACAGGTAGTATCTCAACTAACACCCTATTCTGTACTTTTGACCAGAGCCTTATGGGTCCAAAGAGAGAGAGACATTGGACCCTATGGGCCCTGGTCAAAAGTAACACACTATGTAGGGAATAGAGTGCAATTTGGGACACAGTTCAGGCTGCCAGTTCCTATATGTTAGCAGTGGAAAGTCATCCCATCCCGACCCTGTTGGCTAGCAGGCAGGCAAGCGGTCTCTCTCTCTGGGCTCTGTCTTCTCCCTCAGTGCTCAGCTCCAAACCCCAGCCAATCACTGAGCACTCTAATTAGGAATGACCACGATTGAGCCTGCGGTCGCCGGCGGCTACTGGGGCCCTAGGCCTGGAGCCAGGAAGTTGGGATGGTTAGGGGGATGGAGGCTGGAGGGATGGAGGATGGAGGGTTAGAAGGATGGATGGGGGAAAGGAAGAATAGAGGGATGGAGGAATGGAGGTTAGAGGGCTGGAGCCGGGGCCTTGGGTCTGGGCTGGGGTCCATGTGGTGGCTCACCAACCACCAGGGACACTCATGCATGGTTTTCTGCTTCCCCAAGAATGGTTCCTTATTTAGCTTGTGATAGTGGCGTTTTAACAGTATTGTTTCTTTCCTCTGAATCGTCATCTTCTGATCGTCATTGACCAATATGGTTGAAAAATGTTGTATTTTTTGTATTATTCATTTGTCCTGAAGTTTTTGGATGTGTATATATACTTTATCATATAGGCCGAGAGAATGAGAGATTGAGACAGATACAGAGAGAGAGGGAAAGAACGACAGAAAGAGGGAACCAGGCAGAGACAGACAATTCTCAAAAGACCCTGGGTCTGAACCACATGGTATCTTACCTGCTATGGCCCCTGAAAACAGCAGCTTGCCTGGTCCGATCCTCCCATCCTCATCACTCATGTAGGCCTTGACGTGCGCATAGCAGGGGAAGTAGATGGCTGAGAAAGGGATGTCTCGCAGGAAACAGGCTTTGGCTCCCTGTGGATGATGAAGAGATACAGAAGAGACAGAGGTGTGAGGAAAGAGAGGGGGGATTGAGAGGGGAAGGACAGATTAACAAGGAGGAGTCAAAATAGAGGAAGAGGGAGACAAGAAGGGAGGGAGAGAGAGAAAGAGGGAGAGCAAAGGGGAAGACAGTGAGAAAGAAAAAAGGAGGGGGTGAAAAAAGAGGAAGAGAGACAAGGGAGGGAGAGAAAAGGTGGGAGGGAGAGAATTATTGAACTGAATTGAAAAGGTGGGAGGGAGAGAAAATAAGTTTTGTAAAAGACACAAACATTCTTTGAGGACTCACATAGAGTACTGTAACACTTTTCCTCTTTCCATCCCTGATTTTGAAAATATACCATAAATAAACATGTTTTATTGGTTGGAAAGATGTTACCTTCAACAGTCTTGATTTTTCCAGTTCCATGGGAACATCATTTATCATAGCATAGCTTGTGGTTTTATTTCCGAGAGTTCTAACCACAAAATGTCTAAGACTGGATTCTGTTCCTGTCCCTCTGTGTTTGAAAAGCCAGTACCTTACACATCACTAGGGCTAGGAGTGTTTCCTGCTGACCATGTGACCTGACCAAGGAAAACTCTGGGCCCTTCGCTACAACTCATCAACTCTCCTCACTTCTCTTCTCCTGCTTTGGTGAGACGAGAGTGTGTGTGTGAGAGAGAGAGAGAGAGACAAAGAGAGAGAGGGCAAGAGAGACAAAGAAAGAGAGGGCGAGAGAGAGAACAAGAGAGATGAAGAGAGAGTAAAAGATGAGACATCAGGAAAAGAAGAGGAAGATTGCTTCTGTCCGTCACTGTAAACAAAGCCATATCTTCAACCAGATTACGTTTCATCTTATTCCCCCCCTTGGCTGCCATCCAGGTGGGGTTGAGGCAGGGGAAGGGAAATGGAAGGGTTCTCCCTTCAACAGAGTAGTTTAAAGCCAGGTTGCATCCCAAATTGAATCCTACTCCCTACATGGTACACTACCAGACCAGAGCCCTATATGGGTTCCCTTTGGGCCCTGGTCAAAAGTAGTACACAATATATAGGAATAGGTTGCCAATTGGGACGCTGCCAGGAGAAGTGCTTTAGACAGGCTTCATTTAACTGCTGGGGTTAATCCTACCACTCATACACAGTTTGCACAGATACCTCCCTATACAGGTATCTCTGCTGTCCTCAAAGGCTTTGCTTCATTCTCCCCTCCCCACCAGGGCCGCCATGCCAGACTGCCTGCTGAAAAGCTGCAGATACTATCGCCAGGGCCCTGGTTCACATTCACAGACAGGCTCGTCCTTGTGCCTGCTGAGGCAGGAGAGGCTGGGATTATGTGAGTCATGTGAATCTACTATGATTCTACTGTGATTCATGTGAATCTACTGTAATTATTCTGTGATTCATGTGAATCTACTGTAATTGTACTGTGATTCATGTGATTCATGTGATTCTATTTTATCCATAATCTATTGTGCCTTGTTTCTTCTTTTTCTGAAGTATGGTCAGGCCAAGAGTTGAGGTGACAGACATGTGTGAATGCATGACAATGTATACCTACAGTTGAAGTCGGAAGTTTACATACACTTAGGTTGGAGTCATTAAAACTAATTTTTAAACCACTCCACAAATTTCTTGTGAACAAACTATAGTTTTGGCAAGTCGGTTAGGACACATTTGTGAATGACGCAAGTAAATTTTCCAACAATTGTTTACACATTTCACTTATAATTCACTGTATCACAATTCCAGTGGGTCAGAAGTTGACCCACTGGACTAAGTTGACTGTGCCTTTAAAGAGCTTGGGAAATTCCAGAAAATTATATCATGGCTTTAGAAGCTGATATAGGCTAATTGATAGGATAATTGACATCATTTGAGTCAATTGGAGGTGTACCTGTGGATGTATTTCAAGGCCTACCTTCAAACTCAGTGCCTCTTTGCTTGACGTCATGGGAAATCGGCCAGGACCTCAGAAGAAAATTGTGCACCTCCACAAGTCTGGTTCATACTTGGGAGAAATGTCCAAACACCTGAAGGTACCACGTTCATCTGTACAAACAATAGTATACAAGTATAAACACCATGGGACCACGCAGCCGTCATACCGCTCAGGAAGGAGACACGTTCTGTCTCCTAGAGATGAACGTACTTCGGTGCGAAAAGTGCAAATCAATCCCAGAACAACAGCAAAAAAGGTGGAGCCTTGCAAGCCGATGAACACCATCCCAACCGTGAAGCACGGGGGTGGCAGCATCATGTTGTGGGGGTGCTTTGCTGCAGGAGGGACTGGTGCACTTCACAAAATAGATGGCATCATGAGGATGGAAAATTGGGTGGATATATTGAAGCAACATCTCAAGACATCAGACAGGAAGTTAAAGCTTGGTCGAAAATGGGTCTTCCAAATGGACAATGACCCCAAGCATACTTCCAAAGTTGTGGCAGAATGGCTTAAGGACAACAAAGTCAAGGTATTGGAGTGGCCATCACAAAGCCCTGACCTCAATCCCATAGAAAATGTGTGGGCAGAACTGAAAAAGCGTGTGCGATCAAGGAGGCCTACAAACCTGACTCAGTTACACCAGCTCTGTCAGGAGGAATGGGCCAAAATTCACCCAACTTATTGTGGGAAGCTTGTGGAAGGCTACCCGAAACGTTTGACTCAAGTTAAACAATTTAAAGGCAATGCTATCAAATACTAATTGAGTGTATGTAAACTTCTGACCCACTGGGAATGTGATGAATGAAATAAAATATGAAATAAATCATTCTCTCTACTATTATTCTGACATTTACATTCTTAAAATAAAGTGGTGGTCCTAACTGACCTAAGACAGGGAATTTTTACTCTGATTAAATTTCAGGAATTGTGAAAAACTGAGTTGAAATGTACTTGGCTAAGGTGTATGTAAACTTCCGACTTCAACTGTACATAATACACAGTATGTATCTCCTTCTGTATATGGCTATGAATGAGGGATAGTACATGGTGTTGTCATGCCGTTGGCCTCTTTGGGTATAGCAAGCACATCCCCCTCTGCCTGCCTCCCCCTTGCCTCCTTCAACTAGGTTGCTGTGGTCAGAGAGACGTCGTAAATTCCTGAGAAGACCCTGCCACATGGCCACACAGTGGAGAGAGAGTAGATTTTCATGGAGAACAAAGGAAATCCTTCCACCTCACAGAACTTGAGGTACGAACAAATTTCATGTTCCGGAGAAAGTATAAGAGAGACGGACAATTCTACAAAATAAATGAACTTTTCACCAGCGATCAAGACGACACCCTGAGCGTAAATATATATATTGATTGCAATTGTTCCCGAATGAGTGAGCGTTCATGTGTAAAGGATTAGCATTTCAATTGTTATAATTATCACTCTGTAGTGACTTCTTAGTCGACCCCCACTTCCCCTTTATGTCTAACAAGCCGCCATGCCGGTTTAGCCCACTAGAGCACATTCTCCTATCATTTCATGTAACCACATTTACCTTGTTTGTTTGTTTGTTTATGTATTTCTGTGAATTACTTAGTTAGTAATAAATAAATTATTTAAGACAATTGATGTATGGATGACTCATAGTGAAGACTGGGTTTGTGTAGATAACCAACAATTTACGATGTTTGGAATGAGACTAACGTGAGGTAAAGTAAATAATTCATTAATTCGCAGACTAATTGATCAGATAAAATATCTGAAAAGTTATTTTAGGAAATTATAACTTTGTAATCTAAATATTTTTCCTTGGTGCCCCGACTTCCTAGTTAATTAGTTACGTGATTAATCAGTTGATCGCGTAATAACTAATTACAGAGAATCTTTGATAAAAACTATAAGTCTTCAGTTAATGATAGTAAAGACACGACAGTGTACATAGTATGATTGATTGTTAATATGTTTCTTATTTTTTTTATTTAACCTTTATTTAACTAGGCAAGTCAGTTAAGAACAAATTCTTATTTTACAGTGACGGCCTGCCACGGCCAGACCCCGGGCTAATTGTGCACCGCCCTATGGGACTCCCGATCATGGCCAGTTGTGATACAGCCTGGGATCAAATCAGGGTATGTAGTGACTCCTCTAGCACTGAGATGCTGTGCCTTAGACAATCTCCTTAGACCGTGTCTATCTGAATGCCTGTGTGTATGAGCACTGGAGTACATACAAGTATGTGTTTATATGAGTGAATAGGTTTTGATAAAGCCATTCAGTCAGTCAGCCATTCAGTCAGTCAGCCAGTCAGTCAGTCAGTCAGTCAGCCCCTCCAGCAGCAGAGCGGAGATAGGTAGCAGGAAGAGGCAGAGAGAGAGAGAGAGAGAGAGGCTGAGGGGGAGGGTAATTAGCCTGACAAAGGGTGCTCTGTGCCTGGGCACAGCCCTGAGGAGCCAGCCCGTCTGGAGCTCGCTAGTCCTCCCTCCCGGCCCTGTTCCTCTCTCTGAATGCACATTGTCTCAGAAGCAGGACAGGAGACACAGACACAGGGGAGGACTAGAGGAGGCACCACCAGTGTCATACCGGATTCAGCATTCTTATAGACATAATGGAGCAGACATACTATAGACGCAAACATATTCACATTTGTGCGCGCACACACACACACACACACACACACACAAACAGACAAAGACAAGTGGAGGCACCAGGTTCAGCATTCTCTCTCTCTCACACACACACGCACACACACACACACACACACACACACACACACACACACACACACACACACACACACACACACACACACACACACACACAAACAAACACACACACACACACACAGACAAAGACAAGTGGAGGCACCGGGTTCAGCATTCTCTCTCACACACACACACACACACACACACTGATTGACAAACACAGACGACTGTCATGAGAAGAACCTGGGAAGAAATTGAACTGAAACTTTGCCACAGAAAGAGAAAGGGGTAGAATCTGCAAGCTCTGGATAAAAGACCTGGAGCTTTTTAAAATGTTTTTAACGCTTTCATTTAAATGAAAACCCAAAAAGTGTTAAAACCCACAGTTTTAACAAGTGACATAAGCCTAAATCAGAACTCTTTAAAAGGCTTCGTGCATCAAAGACACTGATCATCGTGCCCTTTTAAAAAGCAACCTCTCTATAAAGAGAATGACCCACGGTAGTTCTAAAATAACACCTGCTATTCACAAAACGTCTCAGAGTAGAAAAAGTGATAAGAATAGAGACATTAAACTCCTACTCTTATTGGTAAAAATAAAAGCTATGCATCCAAGCCTCTTTAGTCATAAGAGTCCCATCTAGTCGACATATTTAGGAGACCTCGTGAGCTGTCCTAACCAGTTAAGAGTTACCAGCAGGTGCCTTGATCATAGAAAAAGGCAGTCAGTCAGTGGTTCCTGTGCCACATACAATTGCTTTAGAGTTGAAAGAATGTTTTGATATTTCTACATGATTAATCCATAAATAATCTAGACCTACATGGAACAGTATCTTTGCTTTTTACAATTATTTCACAAGGCCTATTTCACATGATATGCCTCAATATTTATAGACACTAGGCTAATAAATAAACATGTTTTTATTTCGATTATTTAATTACCGACATGTTATTTCAAGTTCTCTTGGAGCGCAATATCACGTTGTTAAAAAAGAGGGCTAAATTGGACCTGTCTATAAATTGGGCAATTGAAGGCATTTAGGGCTTATATTAACTTTGATTGTGTTCAATGATAATAATAGACCTTTTAAACGTTGTATGCAACATTATCGGCAAGTGAAATGATGCCTACTGTGCAAAAGCGATTTAGGGAGAGATGAGAGCGTTGATATAACAGTAATATTGTCAGCTTCCACTTTTAACAACCATCAGAATCTGTAAAACATTTTTTTTAAAGTTATGTATACCAACATATTAGGCAATAATTAAGAGTAGGCAAAGTGATTCTGTCAGGCAAAAATGATATCAAACATTTTATCATTGTAACATTTTATCTATCAGTAACATTCACCATGGTTGTCTGAAGTGTGCTATTGTCACACCCTGATCTGTTTCACCTGTCTTTGTGATTGTCTCCACCCCCCTCCAGGTGTCACCCATCTTCCCCATTATCCCTTGTGTACTTACACCTGTGTTCTCTGTTTGTCTGTTGCCAGTTCATCTTGTTTTGTCAAGCTTACCAGCGTTTGTCCTGTCAGCTCCTGGTTTTTCCAAGCCTCTTTTTTCTCGCTCTCCTGGTTTTGACCCTCGCCTGTCCCGTCTCTGTACCCGCCTGCCTGCCCCTGAGCCTGCCTGCCATCCTGTACCTTTTCCCCTGTTGCTGTAATAAACATTGTTAATTCGACACGGCCTGCATCTGGGTCTTACCTTGATACCTGATAGATTTATTACAAGACGCTGTGGAGAGGACTGGGGACAGCGCTGCGTAGAGGACTGGGGACAACGCTGTGTAGAGGACTGGGGACAACGCTGAGGAGAGGACTGGGGACAATGCTGTGTAGAGGACTGGGGACAACGCTGTGGGGAGGACTGGGGACAACGATGTGTAGAGGACTGGGGACAACGATGTGTAGAGGACTGGGGACAACGCTGTGTAGAGGACTGGGGACAACGCTGAGGAGAGGACTGGGGACAACGCTGTGGAGAGGACTGGGGACAACGCTGTGTAGAGGACTGGGGACAACGCTGAGGAGAGGACTGGGGACAACGCTGTGTAGAGGACTGGGGACAACGCTGAGGAGAGGACTGGGGATAACGCTGCGTAGAGGACTGGGGACAACGCTGTGTAGAGGACTGGGGACAACGCTGTGTAGAGGACTGGGGACAACGCTGAGGAGAGGACTGGGGACAATGCTGTGTAGAGGACTGGGGACAACGCTGTGGAGAGGACTGGGGACAACGCTGTGTAGAGGACTGGGGACAACGCTGAGGAGAGGACTGGGGACAACGCTGTGTAGAGGACTGGGGACAACGCTGAGGAGAGGACTGGGGACAACGCTGTGGAGAGGACTGGGGACAGCGCTGTGTAGAGGACTGGGGACAACACTGAGGAGAGGACTGGGGATAACGCTGTGGAGAGGACTGGGGATAACGCTGTGGAGAGGACTGGGGACAACGCTGAGGAGAGGACTGGGGATAACGCTGCGGAGAGAACTGGGGATAACGCTGCGTAGAGAACTGGGGAAAATGCTGCGGAGAGGACTGGGGACAACACTGCATAGAGGACTGGGGATAACGCTGCGGAGAGGACTGGGGAAAACACTGCATAGAGGACTGGGGATAACGCTGCAGAGAGGACTGGGGACAATGCTGAGGAGAGGACTGGGGATAACGCTGAGGAGAAGACTGGGGACAACGCTGAGGAGAGGACTGGGGATAACGCTGCGGAGAGGGCTGGGATAATGCTGCGTAGAGGACTGGGGATAACGCTGCGTAGAGGACTGGGGATAACGCTGCATAGAGGACTGGGGATAACGTTGTGGAGAGGACTGGGGACAACGCTAAGTAGAGGACTGGGTAGAACGCTAAGTAGAGGACTGGGGATAACGCTAAGTAGACTGGGGAGAACGCTAAGTAGAGGACTGGGGAGAACGCTGCGTAGAGGACTGGGAATAACGCTGAGGAGAGGACTGGGGATAACGCTGTGGAGAGGACTGGGGACAACGCTGCGGAGAGGACTGGGGATAACGCTGTGTAGAGGACTGGGGACAACGGCGATGAGAGGACTGGGGATAACGCTGCGGAGAGGACTGGGGATAACGCTGCGTAGAGGACTGGGGATAACGCTGCGTAGAGGACTGGGGATAACGCTGCATAGAGGACTGGGGACAACGCTAAGTAGAGGACTGGGGAGAACGCTAAGTAGAGGACTGGGGAGAACGCTGAGGAGAGGACTGGGGATAACACTAAGTAGAGGACTGGGGAGAACGCTAAGTAGAGGACTGGGGAGAACACTAAGTAGAGGACTGGGGAGAACGCTGAGGAGAGGACTGGGGATAACGCTGAGGAGAGGACTGGGGACAACACTGCGTAGAGGACTGGGGATAACGCTGAGGAGAGGACTGGGGACAACGCTGCGTAGAGGACTGGGGATAACGCTGTGGAGAGGACTGGGGACAATGCTGTGGAGAGGACTGGGGAGAACGCTGAGGAGAGGACTGGGGAAAACACTGCATAGAGGACTGGGGATAACGCTGCAGAGAGGACTGGGGACAATGCTGAGGAGAGGACTGGGGATAACGCTGAGGAGAGGACTGGGGACAACGCTGAGGAGAGGACTGGGGATAACGCTGCGGAGAGGACTGGGATAATGCTGCGTAGAGGACTGGGGATAACGCTGCGTAGAGGACTGGGGATAACGCTGCATAGAGGACTGGGGATAACGTTGTGGAGAGGACTGGGGACAACGCTAAGTAGAGGACTGGGTAGAACGCTAAATAGAGGACTGGGGATAACGCTAAGTAGACTGGGGAGAACGCTAAGTAGAGGACTGGGGAGAACGCTGCGTAGAGGACTGGGAATAACGCTGAGGAGAGGACTGGGGATAACGCTGTGGAGAGGACTGGGGACAACGCTGCGGAGAGGACTGGGGATAACGCTGTGTAGAGGACTGGGGACAACGGCGATGAGAGGACTGGGGATAACGCTGCGGAGAGGACTGGGGATAACGCTGCGTAGAGGACTGGGGATAACGCTGCGTAGAGGACTGGGGATAACGCTGCATAGAGGACTGGGGACAACGCTAAGTAGAGGACTGGGGAGAACGCTAAGTAGAGGACTGGGGAGAACGCTAAGTAGAGGACTGGGGAGAACGCTGAGGAGAGGACTGGGGATAACACTAAGTAGAGGACTGGGGAGAACGCTAAGTAGAGGACTGGGGAGAACACTAAGTAGAGGACTGGGGAGAACGCTGAGGAGAGGACTGGGGATAACGCTGAGGAGAGGACTGGGGACAACACTGCGTAGAGGACTGGGGATAACGCTGAGGAGAGGACTGGGGACAACGCTGCGTAGAGGACTGGGGATAACGCTGTGGAGAGGACTGGGGACAACGCTGTGGAGAGGACTGGGGACAACGCTGTGGAGAGGACTGGGGACAATGCTGTGGAGAGGACTGGGGAGAACGCTGAGGAGAGGACTGGGGAAAACACTGCATAGAGGACTGGGGATAACGCTGCAGAGAGGACTGGGGACAATGCTGAGGAGAGGACTGGGGATAACGCTGAGGAGAGGACTGGGGACAACGCTGAGGAGAGGACTGGGGATAACGCTGCGGAGAGGACTGGGATAATGCTGCGTAGAGGACTGGGGATAACGCTGCGTAGAGGACTGGGGATAACGCTGCATAGAGGACTGGGGATAACGTTGTGGAGAGGACTGGGGACAACGCTAAGTAGAGGACTGGGTAGAACGCTAAGTAGAGGACTGGGGATAACGCTAAGTAGACTGGGGAGAACGCTAAGTAGAGGACTGGGGAGAACGCTGCGTAGAGGACTGGGAATAACGCTGAGGAGAGGACTGGGGATAACGCTGTGGAGAGGACTGGGGACAACGCTGCGGAGAGGACTGGGGATAACGCTGTGTAGAGGACTGGGGACAACGGCGATGAGAGGACTGGGGATAACGCTGCGGAGAGGACTGGGGATAACGCTGCGTAGAGGACTGGGGATAACGCTGCGTAGAGGACTGGGGATAACGCTGCATAGAGGACTGGGGACAACGCTAAGTAGAGGACTGGGGAGAACGCTAAGTAGAGGACTGGGGAGAACGCTGAGGAGAGGACTGGGGATAACACTAAGTAGAGGACTGGGGAGAACGCTAAGTAGAGGACTGGGGAGAACACTAAGTAGAGGACTGGGGAGAACGCTGAGGAGAGGACTGGGGATAACGCTGAGGAGAGGACTGGGGACAACACTGCGTAGAGGACTGGGGATAACGCTGAGGAGAGGACTGGGGACAACGCTGCGTAGAGGACTGGGGATAACGCTGTGGAGAGGACTGGGGACAACGCTGTGGAGAGGACTGGGGACAACGCTGTGGAGAGGACTGGGGACAATGCTGTGGAGAGGACTGGGGAGAACGCTGAGGAGAGGACTGGGGAGAACGCTGTGGAGAGGACTGGGGAGAACACTGAAGAGAGGACTGGGGATAATGCCGCATAGAGAACTGGGGATAACGCTGCGTAGAGGACTGGGGATAACGCTGTGGAGAGGACTGGGGATGACGCTGCGTAGAGGATTGGGGACAACGCTGCGTAGAGGACTGGGGATAACGCTGCGTAGAGGACTGGACGACGCTGTGTAGTGCTAGTGAAGTGCTAAGAGAGGCAGAAACCAAAAGTATCAGAATAGACATGTAGACTGTAGAAAATTGCTAAAATGAATGTTTGAGTACAGCTGTGACCTAATAGTCCATGTCTTTTAATACAGTACTTAGTGTAGTAGTGTACAGGAGGACCTGCCTTGTAGAGGCCAAAGAAACCCAGGTCCTTGATGACAGATATGGCGCTGACGCGGGGGCCGGTGGTGATCTCTCCAGCCACCTGCAGGCGGATCTTCACAATCTCCAGAGGGTTGGTGAAGATCACCTGGGATCCACCCGCCTGGACACACACACAAACACACGGAAACACACACACAAAGTGGGGATTAACGGAATAGTGATTTGTGAAACCTGGATTAGCAGCAGCACAAGGGGAATCTTTTTGTAAAAAAGCTGTAAGAGAATGGGCAATAAGTGACCACTGGAGCTACAGTATGTAACAGAGGGTAACCATCAGCGTACACCGATGGTGCCCTGATAGGGACATCACAGGTCTGACTGATGTCATACACACACAGGACAGTTCAAATAGGCTACACTGGCTGTGATAGGTGTTCACTGTAGACAGGCTCCCAGGTCTGTCAGTAATGGGTGGTCACTGTAGACTGGCTCCTAGCTCTGTCAGTAATGGGTGGTCACTGTAGACTGGCTCCTAGGTCTGTCAGTAATGTGTGGTCACTGTAGACTGGCTCCCAGGTCTGTCAGTAATGTGTGGTCACTGTAGACTGGCTCCCAGGTCTGTCAGTAATGGGTGGTCACTGTAGACTGGCTCCTAGGTCTGTCAGTAATGGGTGTTTACTGCAGACTGGCTCCTAGGTCTGTCAGTAATGGGTGGTCACTGTAGACTGGCTCCCAGGTCTGTCAGTAATGGGTGGTCACTGTAGACTGGCTCCTAGGTCTGTCAGTAATGGGTGTTTACTGCAGACTGGCTCCTAGGTCTGTCAGTAATGGGTGGTCACTGTAGACTGGCTCCCAGTGTGTCAGTAATGGGTGTTCACTGTAGACAGGCTCCCAGTGTGTCTGTAGTCTCTGAACCATCCGTCTTCAGTTGCACCCTGCCTGAGGGGCTCTGTCTCCACAACGCTCCAACTGTATACCGGGTACCGGAGATAAAACCCCCAGCCACAGGCCCAGACAGGTTCTTCTCAGAGAGCTTCAAGGTCGGCACAGCTTTCATGCACAGCTACGGTATCTGGAGCTGGGTGTGCGGTGTTGCAGTGGCTGTTGTCTTTTCCATATTTGTGCTGCTACCATGTTGTGCTGTTGTCATGTTGTGCTGCTACCATGTTGTGCTGTTGTCATGTTGTGCTGCTACCATGTTGTCCTGTTGTCATGTTGTGCTGCTACCATGTTGTCCTGTTGTCATGTTGTGCTGCTACCATGTTGTGCTATTGTTATGTTGTGCTGCTACCATGTTGTGCTGTTGTCATGTTGTGCTGCTACCATGTTGTGCTGTTGTCATGTTGTGCTGCTACCATGTTGTCCTGTTGTCATGTTGTGCTGCTACCATGTTGTGCTATTGTTATGTTGTGCTGCTACCATGTTGTGCTGTTGTCATGTTGTGCTGCTACCATGTTGTCCTGTTGTCATGTTGTGCTGCTACCATGTTGTGCTATTGTTATGTTGTGCTGCTACCATGTTGTGCTGTTGTCATGTTGTGCTGCTACCATGTTGTGCTATTGTTATGTTGTGCTGCTACCATGTTGTGCTGTTGTCATGCTGTGCTGCTACCATGTTGTGCTGTTGTCATATTGTGCTGCTACCATGTTGTGCTATTGTTATGTTGTGCTGCTACCATGTTGTGCTGTTGTCATGTTATGCTATTGTTATGTTGTGCTGCTACCATGTTGTGCTGCTACCATGTTGTGCTATTGTTATGTTGTGCTGCTACCATGTTGTGCTATTGTTATGTTGTGCTGCTACCATGTTGTGCTATTGTTATGTTGTGCTGCTACCATGTTGTGCTGTTGTCATGTTGTGCTATTGTTATGTTGTGCTGCTACCATGTTGTGCTGTTGTCATGTTGTGCTGCTACCATGTTGTGCTATTGTTATGTTGTGCTGCTACCATGTTGTGCTATTGTTATGTTGTGCTGCTACCATGTTGTGCTGTTGTCATGTTGTGCTGCTACCATGTTGTGCTATTGTTATGTTGTGCTGCTACCATGTTGTGCTGTTGTCATGTTGTGCTATTGTTATGTTGTGCTGCTACCATGTTGTGCTGCTACCATGTTGTGCTGTTGTCATGTTGTGCTGCTACCATGTTGTGCTGTTGTTATGCTGTGCTGCTACCATGTTGTGCTATTGTTATGTTGTGCTGCTACCATGTTGTGCTGTTGTCATGTTGTGCTTCTACCATGTTGTGCTGCTACCATGTTGTGCTGCTACCATGTTGTGCTGTTACCATGTTGTGCTGTTACCATGTTGTGCTGTTACCATGTTGTGCTTTTGTCATGTTGTGCTGCTACCATGTTGTGCTGTTACCATGTTGTGCTGTTACCATGTTGTGCTGTTGTCATGTTGTGTTGATACCATGTTGTGCTGTTGTCATGTTGTGCTGTTGTCATGTTGTGCTGTTGTCATGTTTTGTTAATACCATGTTGTGCTGTTGTCATGTTGTGTTGATACCATGTTGTGCTGTTGTCATGTTGTGTTGATACCATGTTGTGCTGTTGTGCTGTTGTGTTGATACCATGTTGTGCTGTTGTCATGTTGTGTTGATACCCTGTTGTGCTGTTGTCATTTTGTGATGCAACCATTTTGTGTTGTTGTCATGTTGTATTGCTGCCATGTTGTTGATACCATGTTGTGTCTTAGGTCTCTCTTTATATACTGTGATGGTGTGTGTCTCTCTTGTTGTGTTTTGTCTACATTCATTTTATTTGTTAATCCTAGCCTCCGGCCCAGCAGGAGGCCTTTTGCATCATTCTAAATAGGAATTTGTTCTTAATTGACTTGCCTGGTTAAATAAAGGTTAAATAAAAAATCATTTTAAATAAGCAGCTAAAGTAGCTAACTTTGTCTCGGCACGAAGAGGGAGAGCCGGGACATAGTTAGCCGGGAAGGCAGCAACCATTCAGGAACAGTCTCTCTCTCTCACACTAGTTGCCCCTGGATACCATGGCTGAAAAGTGGCACAGCGCAATTAGATAGAAATCTGTTTCCATGGAGTCCTTCCCTGCCATTAAATAGGGCATGTACTGTTTGTTGTACTTTTCTCTCCCCCCTCCTTTGCTGTGAATTATTAATGTGTAATTGCGTGTATCCCCTCTATCTTACGGGAAGGCTGTCAAATGAGTACCCCAATCTGAATGTGCAACCTTGTTTTTTAACAGCCGCCCCCAAATTCGTAAGTAAATGTTCCCATATTTTGAGGGAGAGATCATAATCGCCCCGTTGAAGGGAGTAGTACATTAAATAGTGGCGCAGAACTGACCAACATTTCCCTTCCAGAACTAAAAGAGAGGCATTGAATAGTAGTTCTAACGACTCACAGGTACAAATTTATCACTATTTATTTCTGTGGAAAATTATATTTCATAGTTGATTACAGCGACCCTCTAATAGCAATGCATTTATTACCGGGCCGTTGGACACAGAGATGATTAACTGAAAATAGGGCCTCTTGAGCAGCCAACGCTCTCGCTCACATCAATTGGACACTAATTGGGAGATTTCTGAATGTTAAAGAGAGCAACAACCGCACAATTAGGTCTGACAGACAGAACAACAGACACGTCTGTCAGGGGGGGTAGAGAGAGAAAGAAGGAGAGAGATGGAGAGAGACAGAGGGCGACAGAGAGCAAGAGAGAAACAGACAGACAGAGAGAGAGAGACAGAGAAAGAAACAGAAAAAGAGAGAGGGAGAGAGACAGAAAGAGGGAGAGATTTGATTACAGAGTGAGACAGTCGGTGGCGCGCTGATAATTCCCAGGTAATTACAAGGCAAGGTGATCCCCTGAGGGGGTTTGAGAGTCAGAACCTCAGACACGCTCCAGCACTACATCCACAGTATGTGTGGGTGTGTTTCTATGTGTGTGTGTTTCTGTGTGTTTGTGTTTCTGTGTGTTTGTGTGTGTGCACATCAGCCAGATCGCTCAAGATTGACTTTGAAATTGGACGTCTGTCCATGTCCTGAGAACGTCGGGAAATGCCTTCAAAACCAGCCACTAGGGCCAACAGTGAGGACTATTACAATCAAGTTTTGGGTTTTGCTACAGCATTGTGGACAAGGGTGGCGGATGGGCAGAATCCCGTGACTCCAGGACCAAAGGTCACATGTTCAATCCCAGTGGTAGACACTCATTGTTTTAACTCTATCCCAAACCTTAACCCTTAACTTAACCATTCAGAATGAACGCCTAAACTTAATGTTTAAACCTATCCCAAACCTTAACCCTTATCTTAACCATTCAGAGTGAATGCCTAAACTTAATGTTTAAACCTATCCCAAACCTTAACCCTTAACTTAACCATTCAGAATGAATGCCTAAACTTAATGTTTAACTCTATCCCAAACCTTAACCCTTAACTTAACCATTCAGAATGAACGCCTAAACTTAATGTTTAACTCTATCCCAAACCTTAACCCTTATCTTAACCATTCAGAGTGAATGCCTAAACTTAATGTTTAACTCTATCCCAAACCTTAACCCTTATCTTAACCATTCAGAATGAACGCCTAAACTTAATGTTTAACTCTATCCCAAACCTTAACCCTTATCTTAACTATTCAGAATGAACACCTAAACTTAGGGTTAAACTCTATCCCAAACCTTAACCCTTATCTTAACCATTCAGAATGAACGCCTAAACTTAATGTTTAACTCTATCCCAAACCTTAACCCTTAACTTAACCATTCAGAATGAATGCCTAAACTTAATGTTTAAACCTATCCCAAACCTTAACCCTTATCTTAACCATTCAGAGTGAATGCCTAAACTTAATGTTTAACTCTATCCCAAACCTTAACCCTTAACTTTGACATTTGGAGAAATGTGGATAAACGTCAGAATCTAAAGTAAAATTGGTAACTTGTTACACACACACACACACACACACACACACACACACACACACATCCTCGGGGTAACAGCTATGAAAAAGTTTACTTTTCAATGGCAAACAATAGTTTAGCACTAGTTAGCAAGCATTAGCCAACCTCAATTAATAACCACTCACACTTTCATGGGTGCCAGAATTCTTAGCTGAGGATTACACAAGCGTGCATGCATTTACGAGTCTGTGTGTGTTTATGTTGATGTGCATGTTAAACGTTGTGATAAATGTTTTATAACTCTCAACGGAGCTGAATAACAAACCGTTACAAAGGCTTAAAAATCAAACCATGCAAATTCAAGTGATTTACACTGAATAATTGCCAAAGTGAAAACTAACAAAGCAACACTGTACTCTCTCTCTCTCTCTGACTCTCTCTCTCTCTGACTCTCTCTCTCGCTCTCTTTCCCCCCATATTGGCCCAGTGTGTATTTTGAGTAACCAAGACCTCAAATGAGGGCCAGCGACCGCCTGATAGGCATCCAGCCAGCCAGCAGCGTCTCAGTAAACGGAGCATGCCATTCTTACCAAATAATCATTAAGACCTGGCAACCCTCACTGAGCTTAATTCTGAGGCTATTATGAGGGGAGGAAAGAGCGGGGAGAGAAGAAGGAAGAGAGGGGTGAGCAGAGGGGAGATGAGTGGGGAAAGAGGAGAAGAGAGGCGACATATAGAGGAAAGGAGAGGAGTGGGGGAAAGGAGAGAGAGAGGAAAGGAGAAGAGAAGAGGAAAGGAGAAGAGGTTGAGATGAGTGGAGGAAAGGAGAGGAGTGGGGGAAAGGAGAGAGAAGAGGAAAGGAGAAGAGAAGAGGAAAGGAGAAGAGAAGAGGAAAGGAGAAGACGTTGAGATGAGTGGAGTTAAGGAGAGAGAAGAGGAAAGGAGAAGAGAAGAGGAAAGGAGAAGATGTTGAGATGAGTGGGGGAAAGGAGAAGAGAAGAGGAAAGGAGAAGACGTTGAGATGAGTGGAGGAAAGGAGAGAGAAGAGGAAAGGAGAGAGAAGAGGAAAGGAGAAGATGTTGAGATGAGTGGGGGAAAGGAGAAGAGAAGAGGAAAGGAGAAGACGTTGAGATGAGTGGAAGAAAGGAGAGAGAAGAGGAAAGGAGAAGACGTTGAGATGAGTGGAGGAAAGGAGAGAGAAGAGGAAAGGAGAAGACGTTGAGATGAGTGGAGGAAAGGAGAGAGAAGAAGAAAGGAGAAAGGTTGAGATGAGTGGAGGAAAGGAGAGAGAAGAGGAAAGGAGAAGCTGTTGAGATGAGTGGAGGAAAGGAGAGAGAAGAGGAAAGGAGGAATTCATATATCCTTATGTACATATTCTTTATCCCCTTACACTGTGTATAAGACAGTAGTTTTGGAATTGTTAGTTAGATTACTTGTTGGTTATTACTGCATTGTCGGAACTAGAAGCACAAGCATTTCCCTACACTCGCATTAACATCTGCTAACCATGTGTATGTGACAAATAAAATGTGATTTGATTTGATTTGAGGAAAGGAGAGAGAAGAGGAAAGGAGAAGACGTTGAGATGAGTGGAGGAAAGGAGAGAGAAGAGGAAAGGAGAAGACGTTGAGATGAGTGGAGGAAAGGAGAGAGAAGAGGAAAGGAGAAGAGGTTGAGATGAGTGGAGGAAAGCCAAGTGGAGTGGCAAAGAGCAAAGTTGAGATGAGGAGAAGAAGGTAGAAGAAGCTAGGAGAGGGTAGAAGAGGGTAGGACAGGGTAGAAGAAGGTAGGAGAGGGTAGAAGAGGGTAGGACAGGGTAGAAGAGGGTAGGACAGGGTAGAAGAAGGTAGGAGAGGGTAGAAGAGGGTAGGACAGGGTAGAAGAGGGTAGGACAGGGTAGAAGAAGGTAGGAGAGGGTAGAAGAGGGTAGGACAGGGTAGAAGAGGGTAGGACAGGGTAGAAGAGGTGAATGGAAAGGAGAATACAAAAGTGTAAAGGAAATGAGAAAGGGGGGGTGAGGAGGAGGGAGAGGAGGGGAATGGAAAAAATAGAAGATCAGAGGAGAGGAGAAGAGAAGAGAGGAGAAGATATCAGAATATGACTAGATCCTCACTGACTGTGTCGTATTTATTACTTATTTTACCGTTAAAACCTAATTGAAACACTTTTTTTACACACCTCACTCTTTTTCCCCCGTGCAATGTATTTCACCCCCCCTTCTTCTGTCCTGTCAGACTATGGTCTGGGACTGTCGCCGGAGCCCAAACCAACACTTTCACAGCTTCCAAATCATATAAACAGACTTCATGTGATGTGGCTGAAGTCTCCCTAAACAGGGTGTGTGTATGTCTCTGTGTGTGTATGTCTCTGTGTGTCTGTGTGTGTGTATGTCTCTGTGTGTGTGTGTCTGTGTGTGTCTGTGTGTGCATGTCTCTGTGTGTGTGTGTATGTCTCTGTGTGTCCGTGTGTCTGTGTGTTTGTGTGTATATGTCTGTGTGTGTGTGTGTGTGTGTGTGTATTGTCTGTGTGTGTGTGTGTGTGTGTGTGTGTGTGTGTGTGTAAGCATGCCTGCGTGTCTGAGTCTTTGCTTCTGTGTATGCATGTGTGTCTTACTGTGAGCATGTGTGTGTGTGTGTGTGTGTGTGTGTGTGTGTGTGTGTGTGTGTGTGTGTGTGTGTGTGTGTGTGTGTGTGTGTGTGTGTGTGTGTGTGTGAGTGATAACAGGAGAACGGCTCACCAGCACTAACACCAGGGGCTGAGACAGGATGAAAGGAGCTGTCAGAACAGCTCACGATGAAAAATAGGAAAAATCCATCCATCCTCACTCCACAATGCCATGGTATAATTTTGGATATGGAAAAGATATTTCACAGCAGCTTCGATGGTACAATGATTCTCTACACTATACTTGCTTGTTTTGTCACATAAACTGAAATTAGGTTGAACTATTAGAATTTTAGCAACCAGGAAATGGCGAAACGATTTCTGCATAGTGCATCTTTAAGTCATAACCTTAATTGAGCTGTATACAGGTCACATAATGACATAAATATTCTGCTTCAGTGATCGGCATCAAACGGGCTCGTGGTGAAAGGCCTCTCTCTATTCATTGGTTGAGGGGGTGACACTACAGCTAGACCCAAAGGGATGAGGTGGGGGGGTCAGTGTGTGACAGCTCACTGAACAAACACAGGCTGTGTGTAGTGGGGTGGAGGTGGGGGAGGGGGGCAGTCTCAGGTAGCAGTCTCTTTATGTCTTTCTTTCAACGGGGATATATGGCTTTCTAATATATCCCTCTATGTTGATATAGCGTTTACCGTACATCTCTCTCTGTGTTGATGGAGGTTGATATGGTGTTTACCGTACATCTCTCTCTGTGTTGATGGAGGTTGATATAGTGTTTACCGTACATCTCTCTCTGTGTTGATGGAGGTTGATATGGTGTTTACCATACATCTCTCTCTGTGTTGATGGAGGTTGATATAGAAATATGTCACTACTAAATAGGTGTCTGTGTTGATGGAGGTTGATATAGAAATATGTCGCCACTGAATATGTCTCTGTGTTGATGGAGGTTGATATAGTGTTTACCATACATCTCTCTCTGTGTTGATGGAGGTTGATATAGTGTTTACCGTACATCTCTCTCTGTATTGATGGAGGTTGATATAGTGTTTACCATACATCTCTCTCTGTATTGATGGAGGTTGATATAGCGTTTACCATACATCTCTCTCTGTGTTGATGGAGGTTGATATAGAAATATGTCACTACTAAATAGGTCTCTGTGTTGATGGAGGTTGATATAGTGTTCACCATACATCTCTCTCTGTGTTGATGGAGGTTGATATGGTGTTTACCTTACATCTCTCTCTGTGTTGATGGAGGTTGATATAGAAATATGTCACTACTAAATAGGTGTCTGTGTTGATGGAGGTTGATATAGAAATATGTCACTACTAAATAGGTGTCTGTGTTGATGGAGGTTGATATAGAAATATGTCACTACTAAATAGGTGTCTGTGTTGATGGAGGTTGATATAGAAATATGTCGCCACTGAATATGTCTCTGTATTGATGGAGGTTGATATAGTGTTCACCATACATCTCTCTCTGTGTTGATGGAGGTTGATATAGTGTTTACCGTACATCTCTCTCCGTATTGATGGAGGTTGATATAGTGTTTACCGTACATCTCT
Source organism: Oncorhynchus mykiss (assembly GCF_013265735.2). Classification (NCBI taxonomy): domain Eukaryota; kingdom Metazoa; phylum Chordata; class Actinopteri; order Salmoniformes; family Salmonidae; genus Oncorhynchus; species Oncorhynchus mykiss. The sequence continues at coordinate 59,120,965 of NC_048582.1, read as the reverse complement.
CTCTGTATTGATGGAGGTTGATATAGTGTTTACCATACATCTCTCTCTGTATTGATGGAGGTTGATATGGTGTTTACCTTACATCTCTCTCTGTGTTGATGGAGGTTGATATAGAAATATGTCACTACTAAATAGGTGTCTGTGTTGATGGAGGTTGATATAGAAATATGTCACCACTGAATATGTCTCTGTATTGATGGAGGTTGATGAATAAGATGAGACTCACACATGCACCAGCCAGGATCTCAGCAGGTACAGGGATTGATCCATCTCTCTGTCTGGTCTTCCCTCTGATAAAGTCATTCACCTGTGGTGAGAAGACTAAAGAATTAGACACACATTAAGACACAGACATACACACAGACAGGCAGACCAAATACAGCGGGAGTGGATATTGGTAAGCTAAAGGGCCACTAGTAACGTGATTGTAGTAACAGTAACATTTCACTGTGAGACTACTAATACATGTACCACACATGAGGTAGACTTTAAGTACTTCAACTTTCGATCTTGCATCCTGATTGAAACAGATCTAGCTCTCTGTCCTTGTACTCTTGGATTTAACTGCTGCATTCGACACTGTTGACCATGATGTCCTTCTGGACAAACTGGAGAGGTGGGTTGGCCTCTCCGGTCCAGGTCTAAATTGGTTTAGGACCTATTTAACCGGTAGAGAGTTTTTTGTCACCCTTGGTGAACATAACTCAGAGAAAATACATATCACGTGGTGTTCCACAAGGTTTGATTTTGGGTCCAATACTGTTCAGTTAATATATATTACCCCTTAGCAGCATTATCACAACGCACAGCATTGATTTTCACGCAGACGAAATACAACTTTACATTTCTGTGTCACCAGAGTGTTTTAGCTCCACTGATAATTATTAGACTGTATTAGCAATGTAAATACTTGGATGACTCACAACTTCCTCCAGCCAAATCAAGACAAGACTGAGGTACTTATTGTTGGAGCAAAAGCACAGAGAGAGAATCTGGAAAAAACATTTGAATTCACGGGCAATAAAGATAAAACAGTAGGTGTTACAGTGCATTCGAAAAGAATTCAGACGCCTTCACTTTTTGATGGAGGGATGGTGCCAGGTTTCCTCCAGTCGTGATGCTTGACATTTAAGCCAAAGAGTTCAATCTTGGTTTCATCAGACCAGATAATCTTGTTTCTCATGGTCTGAGAGTTCTTTAGGTGCCTTTTGGCAAACGCCAAGCGGGCTGTCGTGTGCCTTTTACTGAGAAGTGGCTTCCGTCTGGCCACTCTGCCTGATTGGTGGAGTGCTGCAGAGATGGTTGTCCTTCTGGAAGGTTCTCCCATCTCCACAGAGGAACTCTGGGGCTCTGTCAGAGTGACCATCGATTCTTGGTCACCTCCCTGAAAAAGGGCCTTCTCCCCCGATTGCTCAGTTTGGCTGGGTGGCCAGCTCTAGGAAGAGTCTTGGTGGTTCCAAAAGGCTTCCAATTAAGAATGATGGAGGCCACTATGTTCTTGGGGGCCTTCGATGCTGCAGACATTTTTTGGTACCCAATCCTGTTGAGGCGCTCTATGGACAATTCTTTCGAATTTTGCTCTGACATGCACTGTCAACTGTGGGACCTAATATAGACAGGTGTGTGTGTACCTTTCCAAATCATGTCAAATCAATTGAATTTACCACAGGTGGACTCCAAGTTGTAGCAACATCTCAAGGAGGATCAATTGAAACAGGATGCACCTGAGCTTAATTTCGAGTCTCATAGGAAAGGTTCTGAATATTTATGCAAATAAGGTATTTGTTTTTTGTTTTTTTATAAATTTGCAAAAATGTCTAAACTTGATTTTGCTTTGTTATTATGAGGTAAGGTCTCTGTACTGGATGCCTATGAGTTTTGAATTCATTTTAAGATTATTCTATTGGTTTTTAAATCAATACACGATTGTTCACCCCAATACATGTCAGACATGCTTTTACGTTATGTACCCAGTAGGTCCCTCAGGTCCTCTGGCACTGGCCTTTTAACGATCCCAAAGCCCAGGACCAAGAGGCATGGAGAGGCAGCCTTTTAACTATCCCAAAGCCTAGGACCAAGAGGCATGGAGAGACAGCCTTTTAACTATCCCAAAGCCTTGGACCAAGAGGCATGGAGAGGCAGCCTTTTAACGATCCCAAAGCCCAGGACCAAGAGGCATGGAGAGGCAGCCTTTTAACTATCCCAAAGCCCAGGACCAAGAGGCATGGAGAGGCAGCCTTTTAAATATCCCAAAGCCCAGGACCAAGAGGCATGGAGAGACAGCCTTTTAAATATCCCAAAGCCTAGAAACAAGAGGCATGGAGAGGCAGCCTTTTAACTATCCCAAAGCCTAGGACCAAGAGGCATGGAGAGACAGCCTTTTAACTATCCCAAAGCCTGGAACCAAGAGGCATGGAGAGACAGCCTTTTAACTATCCCAAAGCCTGGAACCAAGAGGCATGGAGAGACAGCCTTTTAACTATCCCAAAGCCTTGGACCAAGAGGCATGGAGAGGCAGCCTTTTAACTATCCCAAAGCCCAGGACCAAGAGGCATGGAGAGGCAGCCTTTTAACTATCCCAAAGCCTTGGACCAAGAGGCATGGAGAGGCAGCCTTTTAACTATCCCAAAGCCTTGGACCAAGAGGCATGGAGAGGCAGCCTTTTAACTATCCCAAAGCCTAGGACCAAGAGGCATGGAGAGGCAGCCTTTTAACTATCCCAAAGCCCAGGACCAAGAGGCATGGAGAGTCAGTCTTTTAACTATCCCAAAGCCTAGAAACAAGAGGCATGGAGAGGCAGCCTTTTAACTATCCCAAAGCCTAGGACCAAGATGCATGGAGGCAGCCATCGTTACTATGCCCCCAGCCTCAGGAATAGCCTGCCAGAGAACCTGAGGGGAGCCGGAACTGTGAACATATTTAAAAGACATCTTAAAACAAATATTTGTTGCTTTGCAGTTAGTTGTTTATCTTATGTTTGTTATATAATAGTAAATATAGTAAATATTTCAGCTTTTATTTTCATTGTGTTGTGTTCATTTTTTCCCGTGAAGCACACTGCGTTGCATTCCATGTTTGAAATGTGCTGTATAAATAAAGCTTGATTTGATACATTGGGATACATTTGATACATTTGGGTTTGATTTGTTACATTGAGGGGGGTGGGGTGTGTGTGTGTTTAAGTGAGTGAGTGAGTGAGTGAGTGAGTGAGTGAGTGAGTGAGTGAGTGAGTGAGTGAGTGAGTGAGTGAGTGAGTGAGTGAGTGAGTGTGTGTGTGTGTGTGTGTGTGTGTGTGTGTGTGCCTGCGTGCATGCGTGTGTGTGTTTGAGTGAGTGTGTGTGTGTGCGTATCCACATCAAATCTGTACTGTATATTAAACTAAAACTAGAGGTAAATGTTCAACTAGGGCCCAGTGAGGGGCTCCATGGTAACTGGGGCCTGACTGGTCTCCATGTAGAGAAACAAGGCACTTACTGTCAGCTTTATGGCTTTCTCCGGGGCCACACCCAGTAGCTGTGGTACCAGACCTATCATTAGGACACAACATGATTAGAAAAGAGAAGGGCCAAGGAAGTACGACACACATACACACACACTGGCAGACCGCGGCACAGCACAGCACAGTCCCCCTCCACATGAAACACATACCCTGCTGTATTCAATTCTGCCAGATCCCCCTGACACTAAATAACACTATTGATGTGGGGTGTGGGGACATCAGGGTCTTAAAAGACTAACAAAGTGATAGAAACTCCTTCCCAGAATACAAAAAAATACATAAAACACTCTAACCAAAGTTTATGCGGTCCTAAATTACAACCCAAGACTTCCAGCCAGATAAAAATAAACCAAATAATCTGATTGGAGTGTGTTGGATGACCCATCTCAGCGTAATAGTGGAGAGGTTGGAGGGGGGTAGTTAACGCAGGGCCCAAAACAGGCCACACAGAGTCAGACACAGGAGCACAAACATAATGATTAGCATGGCTTCAGCTGGGCTGGAACTCACAAACAGAAACAGGAGTGTTAGTTGTGTTTGTGGCAGGGCTCAGGCTGAGAACCACACACGAGTTATATTATTATTAAATGGCCCATAACAGCTCACAGTTGTAGTTAGAGACGCTTACTGCTTTCTCATGCTGCTGCGTTGTTTACGTAAGGGTTCCCGTCTCGAGATGATGACATCATCCTAGTGTTTGCAGTGTGTGGTGTTCTGGTTCTGGTCTGGCTGTCTCACCATTCTAATGCTCACCTCATTCAGTAATGGGAAACAGTGGAGGCGAAGGAAAAATCTCAACTTCATTACATTAAAACAGAAACTTCCCCTGAGTTGGCTGATGACACTCTCCTCAGGGGCTAATATAACATACCCTGCTTTACTACACAGTAGATACAGGTTAATGGGGGAATTGTGAATAACAATATATGAGATTCAAGAAACTAATAACAAGCAAATGTGTTTGTTTCTGGAGTCTTTCAAATTGTCTTCCTCGTTTAAGTTTGTTTTGTAGTGGAACTGTACCATGTGACTTGGTGACTGGATGGCCATTCAAATACAGCTGTATCATTTGATGTTTGGTCACATGATGTCTAGGAGTGTAGAACAGAGAGCTGGTATCTGCCAGTGTACCACCACCTTGGAGCCAGGTCTGTCTGACCGTGTGTCTGTAATGTCAGAGACCTCTCTAAAGGCTTGGTGTCCTCTGACAGACACTAAGGATTCCCACTTCCTCTTAGAACCCTCAGGGGAGAACTCACCTGTCAATCTTAATTCAGAGAATTACAAAAGTCACCCCCCCTTTTCAAATCATATGATATAGTGTGTTGTTCAAGAACCTTCCTAACCCCCCTCCTTCCTCCTGCTCCCTCCCTCTCCCTCCTCCCCTCCCTCCTACCAACCCTCCCTCCTCCCTCTCCCTCCACCCATCACCTCCCTCCCTCCCTCCCTCCCTCCCTCCCTCCCTCCCTCCCTCCCTCCCTCCCTCCCTCCCTCTTACTTCCTGCTCTCCTCCACTCCCTCTCCCTCCTACCTTCCGCCCCCTCCCTCCCTCCCTCCCTCCCTCCCTCCCTCCCTCCCTCCCTCCCTCCCTCCCTCTTACTTCCTGCTCTCCTACACTCCCTCTCCCTCCTACCTTCCGCCCCCCTCCCTCCCTCCCTCCCTCTTACTTCCTGCTCTCCTCCACTCCCTCTCCCTCCTACCTCCCTCCCTCCCTTCCTCCCTCCCTCCCTCCCTCCCTCCCTCCCTCCCTCCCTCCCTCCCTCCCTCCCTCCCTCCCTCCCTCTTACTTCCTGCTCTCCTCCACTCCCTCTCCCTCCTACCTTTCGCCCCCCTCCCTCCCTCCCTCCCTCTTACTTCCTGCTCTCCTTCACTCCCTCTCCCTCCTACCTTCCGCCCCCCTCCCACCCTCCCTCCCTCCCTCTTACTTCCTGCTCTCCTACACTCCCTCTCCCTCCTACCTTCCGCCCCCCTCCCTCCCTCCCTCTTACTTCCTGCTCTCCTCCACTCCCTCTCCCTCCTACCTCCCTCCCTCCCTTCCTCCCTCCCTCCCTTTTACTTCCTGCTCTCCTCCACTTCCTCTCCCTCCTACCTTCCGCTCCTCTCCATCTTACCTCCCGCTCTCTCTCCTTCCCAACCCTGCTCCCTCTTCCTAAAACCCCCCGCTCCCTGTCCCTCCACCCCCCCCCCGCTCCCTGAGTGCAGGTACTTATTATATTAATGCCAGTTGAAGTCTGGCTGGGGCAGTCACACACCATCATTGTGACAGAGCTCTGCTGGTATGTGGCCTTTGCGTGCGACGTGCATTGTCCCCCTGAAACTCCCGAGACAACCTTTAATCACTTCAAAGAAGCCAGGTCAGAGGGAAGGTGAACTCAGACCCGCCCTCCTCTCCTCTTCCCCCTCTCTTCTACCACATCTCTAAACCCCATCTGTTGTTGTGATGGAGTGAGATGAAGTCGAAGCTGATCTCAGGTCAGATTTGTGTTTTAATTCATATGGTTAGGTTGAGATGAGGGTAAGCTGATCCTAAATCTGTGCCTACCGCTACCCAGAGCTGTAGTGATGATCATTAGCCTATCACTACATCCTAAATAGTGCACTACTCTGGCTAAAAGCTGTGTACTATATAGGGAATAGGGTGCCATTTGGGACACATACTGTCTGGTACTGACCTCTATAGAGGCCGAAGAAGCCTTCGTAGCGCAGCACCTTCTTGAAGCAGTCCAAGCTGTTCTTGTACATGAGCTCTTCCACCAGGGAGCCTGTGGTCCTCTGGTTCTGCATCCTGGTCTTCACTAGGTCTATGGGGTACACTGCTGTGGCTCCCACAGCTGGAAACACATGACTTTATTAAGGCGTTAGAGGAGAGGAAAGATGCTGGAAAGACGTCATTAGGTTGTTATTGCCGTATGTTGCTCTTCACCAAGATCTACACAACCTTTCAAAAGTTTGGATTAGCTAACATAACATGTCATTGGAACACAGGAGTGATGGTTGCTGATAATGGACCTCTGTACACCTATGTAGATATTCCATTAAAAACAAATCTGCCGTTTCCAGCTACAATAGTCATTTACAATGTCTACACTGTATTTCTGATCAATCTGATGTTATTTTAATGGACAAAAAAAGTGTTTTTCTTTCAAAGACGAGGACATTTCTAAGTGACACCAAACTTTTGAACGGTAGTGTATAAGTACATGTGATTAATACAAATACATTATTATAAGTTACTAAGTTACCATGAAGTGTTGTAAAGGCATTATAAAGGTGTCATGTTACAAAGACATTCAGATAACATTCACGCAATGTGGGCAACATCACAGCAACCTGGGACAGGTGAGGATGAGGAGAGTGAGACAAAAGAGGAAGATAAGGAGGGTGTGTGGTGATGGTGGGAGACATCAAACGATCCAAAAGGGAGGCTCAGTTGTCTGGAGTTTCCAGGCTCGTCAGTCATGTGTTATCTGACGGCTCTGCGACTGGACACAAAGAGGGGATCCAACTCGACCAACAGGTTTAATTAGAGAGGGGACGGTCAGGGAGGGTGCTACCTCCTTATTAACCTGTCTCCTGTAGAGGGGGAGGAGGGGTAACATCTCCTCAAAGATGGGGGAAGGAGGGAAGGGAGGAGAGGGACACGACCGCACCCCTCCCCCAAAAAGCTCTCTCTGATCAGGTACAAAAGAGTCCAAACACAGGGAGGTTCCCATGGCGCAAAGAGCCCCTGTCCTCTTTAAGTGGAGAAATCACCCCTGCAGAACGCAATAGGAAGCCCTTTGTTTTTCTCCTTTTCTTATGAGGGTGGAGGGTGATGGGGGGTGGAGGGGCCTCGGGGGTGGAGGGTGATGGGGGGGTGGAGGGGCCTCGGGGGTGGAGGGTGATGGGGGGGTGGAGGGTGATGGAACATAGACCCCCTCATCACCCTCCACCCCTGAGGCCCCTCCACCCCCCATCACCCTCTACCCCCGAGGCCCCTCCAGCCCCCCATCACCCTCCACCCCCGAGGCCCCTCCACCCCCGAGGCCCCTCCAGCCCCCCATCACCCTCCACCCCCGAGGCCCCTCCACCCCCCATCACCCTCTACCCCCGAGGCCCCTCCAGCCCCCCATCACCCTCCACCCCCGAGGCCCCTCCACCCCTGAGGCCCCTCCAGCCCCCTCATCACCCTCCACCCCTGAGGCCCCTCCACCCCCCATCACCCTGCACCCCCCTGGCACCTCCACCCCCAAGGCCCCTCCACCCCATCACCCTCCACCCCCGTGGTCCCTCCACCCCCCTGGAACCTCCACCCCCAAGGCCCCTCCACCCCATCACCCTCCACCCCCGAGGTCCCTCCACCCCCCTGGCCCCTCCACCCCTGAGGCCCCTCCACCCCTGAGGCCCCTCCACCCCATCACCCTCCACCCCCCCATCACCCTCCACCCCGAGGCCCTTCCACCCCCCTGGCCCCTCCACCCCCGAGGCCCCTCCACCCCCCCATCACCCTCCACCCCCATGACACTCCCATCACCCTCCACCCCATCACACTCCACCCCATCACACTCCCCCCATCACCTTCCACCCCCATCACCCTCCACCCCATCACACTCCTTAGGGGTGGAGGGTGATGGGGGTGGAAGGTGATGGGGTGGAGGGTGATGGGGTGGAGGGTGATGGGAGTGTCATGGGGCAGGTGAGGAGGTAGTGGTGACACAATAATCAGTCGGGCCTGTCCCAGATGGCACATTTTTCCCTATGTAGTGCACACTTTAAGGGATCTGGTCAAAAGCAGTGCACTACATAAGAATTAGGGTGGCATTTAAGACGCAGACATGACTTACCGCCGGCGATGGAGCCGAGGCCAAACCTGTAGGCGGACTCTGCTACCTGGATAAGAACAGATCGGGACGGATCACCACCGGACAGCTGGAAGAGAGACACAACAGAGAGAGAGGGGAGGGGGAGAGATGGTGAGAGAGAGATAAGAATTAACAAAAAACTGAGTAAACTAGAATGCTATTTGGCCCTAAACAGAATGCCTGGCCACTGTGACTGACCCAAACATAAGGAAAGCTTTGACTATGTACAGACACAGTGAGCATAGCCTTGCTATTGAGAAAGGCCATAGGCAGACATGGCTCTCAAGAGAAGACCGGCTATGTGCATACTGCAAACAAAATGAGGTAGAACTGATCTGCACTTCCTAACCTCCTGCCCAATGTATGCCCATATTAGAGACAAATTTCCCTCAGATTACACAGATCCACAAATCATTTGAAAACAAATCCAATTTTGATAAACTCACATATCTATTGGGTGAAATACCAGTGTGCCACCACAGCAGCAAGTTTTGTGGCCTGATGCCACAAGAAAAGGTCAACCAGTGAAGAACACACACCATTGTAAATACAACCCATATTTATGTTTGTTATTTTCTCTTTTGTACTTTAACTATTTGCCTACATTACAACACTGTATTTAGACATAATGTTTACTGTACATTTTGTTTGTATTGTGTCACGTTCTGACCTCAGTTTCTTCTTTATGTCTTTGTGTTAGGTTGGTCAGGACGTGAGTTGGTGTGGGTTGTCTATGTTCCTTTTTCTATGTTATATTTTCTACGTGTTTGGCCTTGTATGGTTCTCAATCAGAGGCAGGTGTCGTTCGTTGTCTCAGATTGAGAATCATACTTAGGTGGCCTTTTCCAACCTGTATTTGGTGGGTGTTGTTTTCTGTTTAGGTTGTTTCCCTGACAGAACTGTGCACTTTCGTTTTCTCCGTTTCTCATTTTGTTTGAGTGTTTTTTGTGAACATTAAATATGAACAATTTCCACGCTTCGCTTTGGTCTCATTCCAATGACGATCGTTACATATTGTTTATTTCACTTTTGTTTATTATCTATTTCACTTGCTTTGGCAATGTTAACATATGTTTCCCATGCCAATGTTGTCAACTGTAGATATTACTTGTTAGATATGACTGCACTGTTGGAGCTAGAAACACAAGCATTACGCTAAACCCGCAATAACAACAGCTAAACACTTGTATGTGACCAATAACAACAGCTAAACACGTGTATGTGACCAATAACAACAGCTAAACACGTGTATGTGACCAATAACATCAGCTAAACACGTGTATGTGACCAATAACATCAGCTAAACACGTGTATGTGACCAATAACAACAGCTAAACACGTGTATGTGACCAATAACAACAGCTAAACACGTGTATGTCACCAATAACATCAGCTAAACACGTGTATGTGACCAATAACAACAGCTAAACACATGTATGTGACCAATAACATCAGCTAAACACTTGTATGTGACCAATAACAACAGCTAAACACGTGTATGTGACCAATAACAACAGCTAAACACTTGTATGTGACCAATAACAACAGCTAAACACGTGTATGTGACCAATAACAACAGCTAAACACGTGTATGTGACCAATAACAACAGCTAAACACTTGTATGTGACCAATAACAACAGCTAAACACGTGTATGTGACCAATAACAACAGCTAAACACTTGTATGTGACCAATAACAACAGCTAAACACTTGTATGTGACCAATAACAACAGCTAAACACGTGTATGTGACCAATAACAACAGCTAAACACTTGTATGTGACCAATAACAACAGCTAAACACGTGTATGTGACCAATAACAACAGCTAAACACTTGTATGTGACCAATAACAACAGCTAAACACTTGTATGTGACCAATAACAACAGCTAAACACTTGTATGTGACCAATAACAACAGCTAAACACTTGTATGTGACCAATAACAACAGCTAAACACGTGTATGTGACCAATAACAACAGCTAAACACGTGTATGTGACCAATAACAACAGCTAAACACTTGTATGTGACCAATAACAACAGCTAAACACGTGTATGTGACCAATAACAACAGCTAAACACGTGTATGTGACCAATAACAACAGCTAAACACTTGTATGTGACCAATAACAACAGCTAAACACGTGTATGTGACCAATAACAACAGCTAAACACGTGTATGTGACCAATAACAACAGCTAAACACGTGTATGTGACCAATAACAACAGCTAAACACTTGTATGTGACCAATAACAACAGCTAAACACTTGTATGTGACCAATAACAACAGCTAAACACGTGTATGTGACCAATAACAACAGCTAAACACTTGTATGTGACCAATAACAACAGCTAAACACGTGTATGTGACCAATAACAACAGCTAAACACGTGTATGTGACCAATAACAACAGCTAAACACGTGTATGTGACCAATAACAACAGCTAAACACGTGTATGTGACCAATAAATTAGATTTGATTTGATTGATTTGATAAAGCCATTAAATTTAAAATGTTTTAATTAAATTGAGAGATGGAGAAGAGATGGTGAGAGAGAGAGATAGAGGGAGAAGAGATGGTGAGAGAGAGAACGAGAGAGAGAGGGAGAGAGATAGAGAGACAGAGAGGGAGAGAGAGAGAGAGGGAGAAGAGATGGTGAGAGAGAGGGAGAGAGAGAGATAGAGGGAGAAGAGAAGGTGAGAGAGAGAACGAGAGAGAGAGGGAGAGAGATAGAGAAGAGATGGTGAGAGAGAGAGAGACAGACAGAGAGAGAGGGAGAAGAGATGGTGAGAGAGAGAGAGACAGACAGAGAGAGAGGGAGAAGAGATGGTGAGAGAGAGAACGAGAGAGAGATGGAGAAGAGATGGTGAGAGAGAACGAGAGAGGGAGAGAGAGAGATAAAGGGAGAAGAGATGGTGAGAGAGAGAACGAGAGAGAGATGGAGAAGAGATGGTGAGAGAGAGAGATGGAGAAGAGATGGTGAGAGAGAGAGAGGGAGAAGAGATGGTGAGAGAGAGAGATGGAGAAGAGATGGTGCGAGAGAGAGATGGAGAAGAGATGGTGAGAGAGAGAGAGCGAGAAGAGATGGTGAGAGAGAGAGAGGGAGAAGAGATGGTGAGAGAGAGAGGGAGAAGAGATGGTGA
>NC_048582.1:59091978-59106978 GCF_013265735.2 Oncorhynchus mykiss | reverse complement strand
TAGAAAGATGTATGTATGTATGTATATATATGTATATGTGTATGTATATATATGTATATATACATATTTTATTTTTTTTGTTTTTTTCGATGTACTTTACTCAAACCAGTGAATATCACTTATTATAAATGAGATCATTAACTATCAGCTCTTGGAATATCCAGGGCCTATACTCTTCACATTTTGGTTATAAAACAACTAATCCAGAATTGATTAAAAACATCAAGGGACAGGACATCATAATCCTACTGGAAACATGGTGTCGTGGAGACATAGATACTCAGTGTCCCTCAGGCTATAGAGAAAGTTTACTACCATCAATCAAACATAAAAATGTTAAACGGGGCCGAGACTCAGGTGGAATCATCATTTGGCATAAGCAGGACTTAGCACTGAATGAAATGAAAAAAGGTACCACTCACATTTGGCTAAAACTTAACAAAGGTACAATCTATTGTGACAATGATGTATACATATGTGCAGCTTATGCTCCTCCTTCAGATTCATCATATTATGATGATCAGTTTTTTGACAATCTCCAGACAGAAATCATTACATTTCAGGCGCAGGGTAAAGTGCTTCTTTGTGGAGATTTCAATGCAAGAACAGGTTCTGAGCCTGACTACACTGATGCGGGAGGTAACCACCACATATTTGGACACCCCTCCTTGTACAGTAGCCCTATTATAAATAATAGAAACAGTCCTGACCAAATACTGAACAAAAATGGAAAAGAGTTAGTACATCTCTGTCGAGCCTTAGGCCTGTACATGCTTAATGGTAGAATCAGAGGGGACTCTTTAGGTCAGTTTACTTACTGCTCAGCTCTTGGGACAAGTGTAGTCGATTATGCCATCACTGACATTGACCCCTCCTCCATTAGTGCATTCACTGTCAGACCACAGACACCATTGTCAGATCACAGTCAGATCAACGTGTTTCTGAAGAAATTAACCGCCAATATTCATTCAAAAAAACAGCCCAATAAACTTTACAACATAAACCAATCGTTCAGATGGGCTCCAAACAGTGCAGAGGCATTCATTGAAACATTGAACTCAAATGAAATGATGAACTCTATACAGTTTTTCAATAACTCACAGTACCAAAACAATAAAGATGGTGTCAATTCAGCTACCCAAAACATCAACTGCATATTCCAAAAAGCAGCATCGAAAGCAAATTTGAGAAAACCAAAGCAATGCAACATCAGAAGCAAAAATCAAAATGTTTCTGACAAATGGTTTGATAATGAATGTAAAACAATTAGAAAACACCTAAGACAAATGTCAAACAAAAAACATAAGCAGCAAAACAACCCAGAGCTACGATATGAATACTTTGAAACTCTGAAACAGTATAAACAAACACTGAAATGCAAGAAATGGAATTATACCAACAAGACACTTGATGAAATTGAAAACGCAATTGACCAAAATCAGTTCTGGGACATGTGGAACAATTTAAGCACAACAAAGCCACAAGAATTAGCCATACAAGATGTAGGAATTTGGAAAACTTACTTTGATAATCTATACAAAAACATCCCACAAAAAGACTTAAACCAGAACCAATTAGAAATTAAAGAAAAATTGAACATCCTGGAATCAGTCATTAAAAACAACCAAAATCCATTAGATTACCCAATAACCCAACAAGAACTAAATGAAAAGCTAAAATCTATTAAATCAAAAAAGGCTTGTGGTGTAGACAACATCAGAAATGAAATGCTGAAAAACAGCACACCTGAGTTGCAAAATGCTGTGCTTAAATTGTTCAACATGGTTTTAACTTCTGGCTGCTTCCCTGATGTCTGGAACCAGGGGCTCATCTCCCCTATCCACAAAAGTGGAGACAAATCAGACCCCAATAATTACAGGGGAATTTGCGTCAACAGTAACTTGGGAAAGATTTTCTGTAGCATTTTGAATTCAAGAATTCAAACCTTTCTTCAAGAAAAAAATGTAATAAGTAAATGTCAAATTGGCTTTCTCCCTAACCATCGCACTACTGACCATATATACACCTTACACACACTAATTAATAAACACGTCCACCAAAAAAAAGAGGGCAAAATCTTTGCTTGCTTTATTGACTTTAAAAAAGCATTTGATTCGATTTGGCACGAAGGGCTATTCTACAAAATTCTACAAAGTGGGCTTGGTGGTAAGGTGTATGACTTAATAAAATGTATGTACACAGAAAATAAGTGTGCAATAAAAATCAAAAACCAAAGAACAGAATTTTTTTCACAATGTCGAGGTGTGAGACAAGGCTGCAATTTGAGTCCAAATCTTTTCAACATTTATATCAATGAATTAGCAGACATGTTGGACCAATCTCCAGCCCCAGGACTCACACTATTTGACACAGAGGTGAAATACCTGCTATATGCTGATGACTTGGTACTTCTATCACCAACCAAAGAAGGTCTTCAACAAAACATTAATATTCTGGAGCAATATTGCCATAATTGGGCCCTGGCAGTAAATTTCCAAAAAACTAAAATCATGATTTTCCAAAAAAAACCCAGATGTCAGAAACAAAAATGTAAATTCACCCTGAACAACACCTTAATTGAACACACAAAAAATTACACCTACCTTGGTCTGACCATATCTGCATCGGGAAACTTTAATATGGCAGTGAAGGCACTCAAAGAAAAAGCCCGCAGAGCAATGTATGCAATAAAAATGAAATTATTCAAAATCAACATCCCAATTAGAATTTGGACTAAAATATTTGACAGTGTAATCCTACCAATAGCACTTTATGGAAGTGAGGTTTGGGGGCCACTCAATAAACTGGATTTTAAAATGTGGGACAAACATCCAATTGAAACCCTACATGCAGAATTCTGTCGGAAAATTCTACAAGTCCAGAGAAATACACCAACTAATGCATGTAGGGCAGAATTGGGCCGTTTTCCAGTAATAATGAAAATACAGAAAAGATCATTAAAATTTTGGCTACATCTAAATTCAAGTCCAAATTCGAGTCTGCAATTTAAAGCACTTCAAGCCCAAGAGCTGAGCCCAGAAACGAGCCCTCTCAGTCAGCTGGTGTTGGACCTCACCAATCAAGCTGACACCAGCACTGCTTCAAAAGAAAGAATTCCAATAAACAAAATCATGAACCAATCAAAGGAATCATACTTACAATACTGGAAAAACGAAACAAAATCCCAAAGCCGACTAAATTGCTATCTGACCCTAAACAGAGAATATGAATTGGCTGATTATCTCTACTCTGTCAGAGATACGAAGCAGAGACAGATCCTTACCAAGTACAGGCTGAGTGACCACCGATTGGCAATAGAAACCGGCAGACATAAAAAGACATGGCTACCCAAAGAGGAGCGTGTATGTGGTCACTGCATGACAGGGGAGGTAGAGACAGAGATGCACTTTCTCCTTTACTGTGATAAATATTCCTCACAAAGAGATTCATTATTCACAGAAATGACTACATATATTCCACATTTTTACAAATTGAACCCAGAGGAAAAACTAAGAATACTCATGGGCGAAGGAGCAATGGCTCCTCTTGCAGCCAAATATGTATTTTCCTGCCATAGCCTGAGGGACACTGAATAATAACATCTGCATAGTAAACAGTAACTTACTTATTATTACTATTATTGTTATTACTATAATTATTAATGTTTACTGTAGACTGTTACCATTTTATTGTATTTATTTTTTTATTATTATTTACTACCATTTTATATTATTATTTGCTATCATTTACAATTTTGTTACAATGTATATTGTATACATTGTTGCTTTGGCAATATTGACACAATGTTTTTCATGCCAATAAAGCAGCTTGAATTTGAATTTGAATTTGAATTTGAATTTGATAGAAAGAGAGAGAGAGAACGAGAGAAAGAGAGAGAGAGAACGAGAGAGAGGAGGGAGAAGAGAGAGATAGAGAGAGAGAAAGAGAGAGAGAGAGAGAGAGATAGAGAGAGAGGGAGTGAGAGAGAGAGAGAGAGAGAGAGAGAGAGAGAGAGAGAGAAAGAGAGAGAGAGATATAAGACAAACCAAAAGATCCCATGTTTCAATCAGACGTCAGCACTGCCATTGATTCCCATGCTGTAGTTGAGCCATTAATACCATCTTGATTCTCACAGAGTAACAAGAGAAGTTACCTATTATAAATCTAATTTACATTCAGTCCTACATAAATTCAGATCAGACAGTTTACAAGCATCATCAGAATCATTTTAATGCCTATATTTCATCAAGCCTTTAGAAGAGTTGAATGATTTTAAGGGTCACGTTGAGTTTACTGCTGAATAAAACACTGTGTCTACTCTGACATGATTAGACACCATCCCATACTGTACCAAGTCATCTCATGTGACGCCACCAGATATATCATTCCATGTTATCATCACTATAGACTATATATTCACATTTATGTCTCTATTCTGTGATTCAATTAATTGCCCTCTAGCATCGTTTCCCACCAGTTTGAATGTTAAAACTCTTTTGGACTTTTGGATTCGTTTGAAAAACTCCAATCAGGCACAGAAGCATTTATCGTAAGAAGTTAGTAGCACAAAACCAGAATCAGGAGCCCTGGTTTGATTGGATGCCACCCCTTGCCCATGCCATTGGCACACATCAGAGCACAAAATCAGCTGATTGTTACTGATAGCAACATCATCCAAGCATTCTGCTCCACATACCCAGCCGGAGGCACCTGTGCCCTGGCCTGCCGTGCCCAGCGCTCAGCCATCGTCCCTGGGGAAGGGAAGTAAAGAGGGCAGCCCCGCTCTGGAACAGGTCCACCTGTCAGGAACCATCTGAGCCCCTAACCCCCCTCTGTCTGCCCCTTTCTGCCCCCAGAGGACCCCCCCTCCTTCCTCTTCTCTCTCTGAGTCAGAGCCAGATGAGGAGGGTTGGAGGTTCAGAGGGAGAGCTGGCCTATAGCCCGCAGAGGCCAGACCACACAGCCCAAAGTGGCTCATTGTGGTGGGACTGGCGTCTCTACCCTGGGCCCCTGCTCCGGTCCGGCCCGGCCTGGAGCCTAGCCTGGCTGCAGTCAGAGGAGGAGGAGGAGGAGGAACTCACCCCACAACACCGCGCTGTCTCACTCTGCAGACCAGGCAGAACTTCTAACAGGAGGAGAAAAAAGAAACATCCATCCAACTTTCTTTCCATTTTTTTCCCTCAGCTGTTTTGTTTCAAACACCCTTCACTCATTTTTCATTTCCCCCCTCAATACATTTGAGATAACTGATTTGGACAGCTGCAGTTGGTCTTGAATTAACATGGTTTTAAAAGTTGAATTGATAAAGATATAATGTCACAGAGAGGTTTCTGATGTCTAATGGTATTTCTATGGAGAGAAGATGTGTTTTCCTTAGCAGTTTGTTCATTTGAGAGTATGACAGAAATAGAGTGAGTGGGCTGGAATTTGGACTGGTATTTTGGGATCCTGTAGTAAGATGATTTTGTCTTCAGTTGTTCATGCTTCATGTTGGATATATCTGTCCTAGTGTATTGCTAAGTGATCTTCGAAATACCCAAAAACATCATCAGTGAACTTAAAAGCTCTGACAATTACCAGGACGTTGTTGGAGATGTTTCTATACTACAGTTAGGAAATAACTATGGTCAGGATCCAATCCAAAGCGCGCTGTAGCGTAGGTCACTAAACAGCGTAGGTCACTAAACAGCGTAGGTCACTAATCAGCGTAGGTCACTAAACAGCCGACAATGCGCCTTTTAAAAGCCTTGAATTGAATCCCAGCATATATCTCTGAGTCTGAAAAGAAAGCTAAAACCATCAACAAGTCTTCTTTCTGTCCTGCTTTCTTTCTCTCTCTATATTACCTGTCTCTGGACCTCGGCCAGGTTGTATGGGAGGGCCCCCTCCTCCAACGGAGCAATCCTGTCAATGTCCACCAGACCAACACGGCTGGAAGAGAGGAGGAGAGAGGGAAAAGTTCAATTGCATTAAACTATTATTTCGAGAAACACTTCGAAACGTTTATACCATTTCAGTGTTTCAGACTTTTTCCTTCTGACCCTGGTACGATTTTCAACGATAGCTGATATTCAACAATATCAATGACCGACTACCTCTCTCTCCCTCTTTCTCTCTCCCTCTTTCTCTCTCCCTCTTTCGCTCTCCCTCTTTCTCTCTCCCTCAAAAGAAAAACATTTGTCTGTGATTCCCGGGCCTCTCCAACTAGGCCTCCACATAACATATCTGTGGCGTTCCCAGATTTGGGAGCAGCTCAATCCCCTCCGATTATTGGGAGCAATTATCTCCTGCATCTCCAATCAGAGGCTGGGGAGACTATTAAAGTATCCCGTTGCCCAGAAATAATCATCAGGTGCTCGGAGAGGGCAGAAATGACCGGTTCTCTACGTCGCAGGTCGGCCCTATTGAGCAAGATTCATGGGAACGTGAGCCGTGTACAATTAGAAGAACCACTGGGGTGCTGTATGCTGTGTGGATTCCCCTTTCCCTGTGTGTGTGTGTGTGTGTGTGTGTGTGTGTGTGTGTGTGTGTGTGTGTGTGTGTGTGTGTGTGTGTGTGTGTGTGCGCGCGCGCGTGCGTGCGTGCGTGTGCGTGCGTGTGTGTGTGTGTGTGTGTGTGTGTGTGTGTGCGTGTGTGTGTGCGTGCGCATGTGTCTCTTTTCTGTGTGTGTGTGTGTATGTGTGTAAGTTTGTCTCCCCTTCTTTGGATAAATGCTGAGTTTTGAAGGCTTAGTTGAGAGAAAGTGGATTCTTATCCTGGCATCATAGCAGAGCAGCAGTCATGTCTGGCTCTCTTGACCATGCTGCAGTGAAAGCAGACATTTTGGACGAGGAATGACTGGGTCCCAGAGGTATGACGAGCCCCAGGGATCCAATGACAACCACACACATTAAAGGACAGGCCACTGAGATCCAATAAACTGAAAACTAGCATTAACTACAACAATACATGCTAATGTGGAAATACAATGAGAGACATGGACTACAATACGCTGTATATCAATGACTCTGGGAAAATGTTTCCCTAATATGGAGCTTCATTCAATATTGCTGGAAATCACTGAGTTCAAAATAAGGCTGAGAGGGCTGATGATGTATGATCTGTTCTGCATAATTATGTATCTTGAACGTAACTGTTTAAAAAAATATATTATTTCACCTTTATTTAACCAGGTAGGAAAGTTGAGAACAAGTTCTCATTTACAATTGCGACCTGGCCAAGATAAAGCAAAGCAGGAGCAAAATAAATAAATAAATAAATACAGTAGGGGAAGAGGTAGTTGTTTGGGCTAAATTCTAGATGGGCTATGTACAGGTGCAGTAATCTGTGAGCTGCTCTGACAGCTGGTGCTTAAAGCTAGTGAGGGAGATAAGTGTTTCCAGTTTCAGAGATTAAGGTAGTTCGTTCCAGTCATTGGCAGCAGAGAACTGGAAGGAGAGGCGGCCAAAGGAAGAATTGGTTTTGGGGGTGACCAGAGAGATATACCTGCTGGAGCGTGTGCTACAGGTGGGAGATGCTATGGTGACCAGCGAGCTGAGATAAGGGGGGACTTTACCTAGCAGGGTCTTGTAGATGACCTGGAGCCAGTGGGTTTGGCGACGAGTAAGAAGCGAGGGCCAGCCAACTGTAATGAAACTATTTAAACCGAATAGGGCTCTTTATTTTGTGTGTGTGTGTGAGACTCACCCACGGGACTCAGAGAGGTCGGCCAGTTGGAACAGGATGTCCAGCTCCATTGGAGTCACCTGACCAAACCTCTGGGCCGCAATGATGAACTCCTCTGTTACAGGAGAGACGGAGAGGAGAGGAGAGGTGAGGAGAGAGAGAGGAATGGAGAAGAGAGGAGAGGCAAGGAGAGGAGAGTGGCAATGAGAGGAGAGGAGAGAGGAGAGGAATGGAGAAGAGAGGAGAGGCAAGGAGAGGAGAGGAGAGAGGAGAGGAGAGAGAGGAGAGGAATGGAGAGGAATGGAGAGGTGAGGAGAGGAGAGAGAGAGAGGGGAGAGGAATGGAGAAGAGAGGAGAGGCAAGGAGAGAGAGAGGAATGGAGAAGAGAGGAGAGGCAAGGAGAGAGAGAGGTGAGGAGGAGAGAGGAGAGGAATGGAGAAGAGAGGAGAGAGAGGAGAGGAATGGAGAAGAGAGGAGAGGTGAGGAGAGAGAGGAGAGGAATGGAGAAGAGAGGAGAGGAGAGGCAATGAGAGAGAGAGGAGAGGAGAGGCAAGGAGAGAGGAGAGGAGAGGAATGGAGAAGAGAGGAGAGGTGAGGAGAGAG
This sequence comes from Oncorhynchus mykiss, assembly GCF_013265735.2. Classification (NCBI taxonomy): domain Eukaryota; kingdom Metazoa; phylum Chordata; class Actinopteri; order Salmoniformes; family Salmonidae; genus Oncorhynchus; species Oncorhynchus mykiss. The sequence continues at coordinate 59,098,710 of NC_048582.1, read as the reverse complement.
AGGAGAGGAAGGGAGAAGAGAGGAGAGGTGAGGAGAGAGAGGAGAGGAATGGAGAAGAGAGGAGAGGAGAGGCAAGGAGAGAGAGAGTAGAGGAATGGAGAAGAGAGGAGAGGAATGGAGAAGAGAGGAGAGGTGAGGAGAGAGAGGAGAGGAGAGGAGTGAGAGGAGAGAGAGGAAAGGAATGGAGAAGAGAGGAGAGGAGAGAGAGGAGAGGAATGGAGAAGAGAGGAGAGGCGAGGAGAGAGAGGATAGGAGAGAGAGGAGAGAGAGGAGAGAGAGAGTAGAGGAATGGAGAAGAGAGGAGAGGAATGGAGAAGAGAGGAGAGGAATGGAGAAGAGAGGAGAGGAATGGAGAAGAGAGGAGAGGTGAGGAGAGAGAGAGGAGAGGAATGGAGAAGAGAGGAGAGGTGAGGAGAGAGAGAGGAGAGGAATGGAGAAGAGAGGAGAGGAATGGAGAAGAGAGGAGAGGAATGGAGAAGACAGGAGAGGTGAGGAGAGAGAGGAGAGGAATGGAGAAAAGAGGAGAGGTGAGGAGAGAGAGAGGAGAGGAATGGAGAAGAGAGGAGAGGAATTGAGAAGAGAGGTGAGGAGAGAGAGAGGAATGGAGAAGAGAGGAGAGGAATGGAGAAGATAGGAGAGGAATGGAGAAGAGAGGAGAGGAATGGAGAAGAGAGGTGAGGAATGGAGAAGAGAGGTGAGGAATGGAGAAGAGAGGAGAGGAATGGAGAAGAGAGGAGAGGAATGGAGAAGAGAGGAGAGGAATGGAGAAGAGAGGTGAGGAATGGAGAAGAGAGGAGAGGAGAGAGAGAGGAGAGGAATGGAGAAGAGAGGAGAGGAATGGAGAAGAGAGGTGAGGAGAGAGAGGAGAGGAATGGAGAAGAGAGTTAAGGAGAGAGAGAGGAGAGGAATGGAGAAGAGGAGAGGAGAGAGAGAGGAATGGAGAAGAGAGGAGAGGAGAGGCAAAGAGAGGAGACAGAGAGAGGAGAGGAATGGAGAAGAGAGGAGAGGAGATGAATGGAGAAGAGAGGAGAGGAGAGGAATGGAGAAGAGAAAGGAGGAGAGGAATGGAAAAGAGAGAAGAGGAATGGAGAAGAGAGGAGAGGCAAGGAGAGGAGAGAGAGAGGAGAGGAATGGAGAAGAGAGGAGAGGCAAGGAGAGGAGAGAGGAGAGGAATGGAGAAGAGAGGAGAGGTGAGGAGAGAGAGAGAGAGAGGAGAGGAATGGAGAAAAGAGGAGAGGCAAGGAGAGAAGAGAGGAGAGGAGAGTTACTTGCTTTGCATTATGTGTGATGGATACTGGGGCGGCAGGGTAGCCTAGTGGTTAGAGCGTTGGACTAGTAACCGGAAGGTTGTGAGTTCAAACCCCCGAGCTGACAAGGTACAAATCTGTCGTTCTGCCCCTGAACAGGCAGTTAACCCACTGTTCCCAGGCCGTCATTGAAAATAAGAATTTGTTCTTAACTGACTTGCCTGGTTAAATAAAGGTAAAAAAAAAAAAAAAAAAATAATAATAAAAAAAAAAAAAAAAAAAAAAAAATACTCCCACTTTATGTATCTGGGATTTATACAGGTGATCTCAGATGAAAACCTATCTTTCCCAACATCCAACTTTTGTGCACTACAGAAGTAGTACACTTTAAAGGGAATAGGGTTTCATTTGGGACTCAACTCAGGGCTGGCTTACAGTGTGATTTCTATAGCTCTGGTATCTGGTATTGAGTGACGAGCTTATTCAAAGAGCAGCAAGTGTTCTTGCTGTGTTGTCCCACAGAGATCAGCTAGCTCAGTTTACCCCCAGGCTCTGACACAACACACTGTCTGTCAGGGGAATCACAGATCACACACACAGATAACTCTGTCTAAACTATCTACACACAAAGATCAGCTGACTGTCCAGCTATACACATACATTACATGACTGTCAGTCTATATATGATACACAACATCACCAAATGGTATACAAGACCTGTTGCTATTAAATCTACACAGGCCTAAGTGCTAGTCCCAAATTCCCGGTCTGCATGCACAGAGAAGACTAACATTCATCTACATCTATACAAAACAATCACCTGTCTCTGTCATATATACACTATGTAGCAGACCACAGAATGAGTTGCATTCATTTCATTGAAGGTAATGTTGTAATCAGCCCTGCCCTAGGTAACCACAGCGATGACGTCCCAAACCACCATACACACGGAACCAATCAGGCTGGATGGTGGGGGTCAGGGAGAGAGAGAGAGAGAGAGAGAGAGAAAGAGAGAGAGAGAGAGAGAGAGAGAGATAGAGAACGAGAGAGAGAGAGAGAGAGAGAAAGAGAGAGAGAGAGAGAGAGAGAGAGAGAGCGAGAGAGAGAGAGAGAGAGAGAGAGAGAGAGAGAGAGAGAGAGAGAGAGAGAGAGAGAGAGAGAGAGAGAGAGAGAGAGAGAGAGAGAACGAGAGAGACGTGGAGCTCTGCACGCACAGACCAGGTCCCAGTGGGGCCTAATGACTGGCTGGGGGGGGGGCGAGGCCTGGCTAGGGGCCACCACAGCCCAGCCACGGCCACGCCATGGTGGGAACAGCCAAGGAAACTCAGGCCCAGGCCCACACCCCCGATAAGGCCCGATAGCATCACACTCACATACCCAGAACCCCAGAGCCATGTGGTGGACTGACCTACTCAGACTCAGCCCTGCTCAGTCTGAGAGTGAGAGAGAGAGAGAGAGAGAGAGGGGGGGGTGATGTTGAGGGGGACTGTTGCGCTAATTATTACGATAAGTCTGACTTAATACATGTCAACTGTCATATCATGTCAAATCATTACACATTGTGTATGTTTATCCTTTCCTCTCTGCTATTTGTGATGTGTGAAACAACTGTTAGTTTGGTCTGTACTGGCCATCCACCCTTTAATGGTTTAAGGTAGAATTTGGGCAGGGTTAGCTGATCCTAGATCTGTGCCTCAGGGGAAACTCCTAGCCAGAGCCAAGGAGGATGTGTCACAGACAGGCCCAGTGAGAGGCTGCTGCTGAGCATTCTGGGTAAACAGCCCATGTGTCTGTTGGGACGCATCCAGCAAGGCCAATCAAATGTAGACAAGGAGGAGGAGGAGGTGGGGGGGGGGGGGGGGGGGGGAGTGGAAAGAAGAAAACAAACAAAAGAAAAACAACAACACACAACCACAGTATGTGTGTGTTTGTGTGTGTGTGTGTGTGTGTGTGTACATGTGTGTGTGCATGAACGTGTGTGTGTGTGTGTGCGTTCATGCACGTGTGTGTGTGTGTGTGCGTTCATGCACGTGTGTGTGCGTATGTGTGCCTACCAACCTTTAGTGACTTCCAGGACTCTACTGCTCCCAGCCAGTGTGGTGTAGATCTTCCTAATGAGATCCATGTTGTTGAGGAGAGAGTTGAAGCCGTTAAAGTAGGAGAAACTGACCTGGTGAGATGTACTGCCCCCGGCCACCTGGGAGAGAGAGGGGTGGAGAGAGAAAGAGAGAGAGAGAGAGAGAGGAGGGGAGGGGCGAGAGAGAAGTAGAGAGGAGAGGTGAGAGAGAGAGGATGGGAGGGGAGAGAGTCACCGAAACACACAAAGTGACATTCCCATTCAATGGAGGGATGGGGGGATGGTGGGATGGAGGGATGGAGGGATGGTGGAATGGAGAGATGGTGGGATGGAGGGATGGAGGGATGGTGGAATGGAGGGATGGTGGGATGGAGGGATGTAGGGATGGTGGAATGGAGGGATGGGGGGATGGAAGGATGGAGGGATGGTGGAATGGAGGGATGGTGGGATGGAGGGATGGAGGGATGGTGGGATGGAGGGATGGAGGGATGGTGGAATGGAGGGATGGTGGAATGGAGGGATGGTGGGATGGAAGGATGGAGGAATGGTGGGATGGAGGGATGGTGGGATGGAGGGATGGTGGAATGGAGGGATGGGGGATGGAAGGATGGGGGGATGGAAGGATGGAGGGATGGTGGAATGGAGGGATGGTGGAATGGAGGGACGGTGGGATTTCACTGCACACTGTCCTCCCAACACAACTCTTTCACTGCACACTGTTCTCCCCACACAACTCTTTCACTGCACACTGTCCTCCCAACACAACTATTTCACTGCACACTGTCCTCCCAACACAACTCTTTCACTGCACACTGTTCTCCCCACACAACTCTTTCACTGCACACTGTCCTCCCAACACAACTCTTTCTCTGCACACTGTTCTCCCCACACAACTCTTTCACTGCACACTGTCCTCCCAACACAACTATTTCACTGCACACTGTCCTCCCAACACAACTCTTTCACTGCACACTGTCCTCCCAACACAACTCTTTCTCTGCACACTGTCCTCCCAACACAACTCTTTCACTGTCCTCCCCACACTGTCCTCCCAACATAACTCTTTCACTGCACACTGTCCTCCCAACACAACTCTTTCACTGCACACTGTCCTCCCAACACAACTCTTTCACTGCACACTGTCCTCCCAACACAACTCTTTCACTGTCCTCCCCACACTGTCCTCCCAACACAACTCTTTCACTGCACACTGTCCTCCCAACACAACTCTTTCACTGCACACTGTCCTCCCAACACAACTCTTTCACTGCACACTGTCCTCCCAACACAACTCTTTCACTGTCCTCCCCACACTGTCCTCCCAACACAACTCTTTCACTGCACACTGTCCTCCCAACACAACTCTTTCACTGCACACTGTCCTCCCAACACAACTCTTTCACTGTCCTCCCCACACTGTCCTCCCAACACAACTCTTTCACTGCACACTGTCCTCCCAACACAACTCTTTCACTGCACACTGTCCTCCCAACACAACTCTTTCACTGTCCTCCCCACACTGTCCTCCCAACACAACTCTTTCACTGCACACTGTCCTCCCAACACAACTCTTTCACTGCACACTGTCCTCCCAACACAACTCTTTCACTGCACACTGTCCTCCCAACACAACTCTTTCACTGCACACTGTTCTCCCCACACAACTCTTTCACTGCACACTGTCCTCCCAACACAACTCTTTCACTGCACACTGTCCTCCCAACACAACTCTTTCACTGCACACTGTCCTCCCAACACAACTCTTTCACTGCACACTGTCCTCCCAACACAACTCTTTCACTGTCCTCCCCACACTGTCCTCCCAACACAACTCTTTCACTGCACACTGTCCTCCCAACACAACTCTTTCACTGCACACTGTCCTCCCAACACAACTCTTTCACTGTCCTCCCCACACTGTCCTCCCAACACAACTCTTTCACTGCACACTGTCCTCCCAACACAACTCTTTCACTGCACACTGTCCTCCCAACACAACTCTTTCACTGTCCTCCCCACACTGTCCTCCCAACACAACTCTTTCACTGCACACTGTCCTCCCAACACAACTCTTTCACTGCACACTGTCCTCCCAACACAACTCTTTCACTGCACACTGTCCTCCCAACACAACTCTTTCACTGCACACTGTTCTCCCCACACAACTCTTTCACTGCACACTGTCCTCCCAACACAACTCTTTCACTGCACACTGTCCTCCCAACACAACTCTTTCACTGTCCTCCCCACACTGTCCTCCCAACACAACTCTTTCACTGCACACTGTCCTCCCAACACAACTCTTTCACTGCACACTGTCCTCCCAACACAACTCTTTCACTGTCCTCCCCACACTGTCCTCCCAACACAACTCTTTCACTGCACACTGTCCTCCCAACACAACTCTTTCACTGTCCTCCCCACACTGTCCTCCCAACACAACTCTTTCACTGCACACTGTCCTCCCAACACAACTCTTTCACTGCACACTGTCCTCCCAACACAACTCTTTCTCTGCACACTGTTCTCCCAACACAACTCTTTCACTGCACACTGTCCTCCCAGCACAACTATTTCACTGCACACTGTCCTCCCAACACAACTCTTTCACTGCACACTGTTCTCCCCACACAACTCTTTCACTGCACACTGTCCTCCCAACACAACTCTTTCACTGTCACAGGAATAATGTCTCTCCATTTAAGTCTGTTTAAAAGTACATAAAGTAGCATGGGTAAAATATTGCGGATATTCATCTTGTACTGTTCTAGATTGTGGGGGTGGGGAGAAAAGACTGGAAACCATCCGTTTCACTAGATGGCGCTGTTTGCTTTACAGACACAGCAGTGTGCCCAACACAGCTTGCAGTGAGGGAGAGAAGCCATCTGCAGGAGGAAGAGGCTACTTGGGTTGAAGCTTCTCCTCTCCATTTATCTAAAATCCAAAAACCAAGCAGCCTCTGCTGTTCACTGAAACATCACATTACTGTGCCCTGGCCACGAAATCTACACCCGAGCCATGTACAGGGACACAAAGGGAGAGAAAATAAAATAGTTGGGAAAACTGAGCATTCTATTTACCATTTATCATTTTTCAGTGTGTGTGAGAGAGATTAGAGGGAGAGTGTGTGTAAATGTTTGTATAGTGTGTAGGCCTGGTTCCACACACAGCCTTGTCTTAAATGTGTCTGCTGTAATGGCAGTGAGTGTGTGTTTACTAACATGGACCCTGAGATGGCTGGTTTATGAGGTAAACAATGTGGGAGAAATAACAGAGTTCACTAGGTGTTTATAAAATGGGCTAGACGTGGAGGGAGACACACACACATTCTAAAGACTCACCCACATAATATACACACAAAGACACAGACACATTCTAAAGACACACACACACACACACGAGGAAAAC
>NC_048582.1:58136978-58146978 GCF_013265735.2 Oncorhynchus mykiss | reverse complement strand
ATTTGTGGGTTCGATTACAGGCTCAAAATGGCCAGAAACAAAGCACTTTCTTCTGAAACTCATCAGTCTATTCTAGTTCTGAGAAATGAAGGCAATTGCCAAGAAACTGAAGATATCGTACAGCGCTGTGTACTGCTCCCTTCACAGAACAGCGCAAACTGGCTCCAACCAGAATAGAAAGCGGAGTGGGAGGCCCCGGTGCACATCTGAGCAAGAGGACAAGTACATTAGAGTGTCTAGTTTGAGAAACAGAGGCCTCACAAGTCCTCAACTGGCAGCTCATTAAATAGTACCCGCAGAACACCAGTCTCAACATCAGTAGTGAAGAGGTGACGTTTCCAGCTACAATTGTCATTTACAACATTAACAATTTCTACACTGTATTTCTGATCAATTTGATGTTATTTTAATGGACAAAAAAATAGCTTTTCTTTCAAAAACAAGGACATTTCTAAGTGACCCCAAACTTTTAAAAGGTAGTGTATATAATCATAATTTACTTCACAATAAACAAGATGATGGACATAAGTCATATTTGTTATTTATTAGCATAACAGGTTTTTATCTAATAATAATAAATATCAAAATCAAAATCAATGAAAGTTCATTTGATTACAGTTCATTCCATTTGCAGAGAAGCCAAGAGGCACGTAAACCTAGGAACAAAGAGAGAATAGAAAAGCCATTGGGGCAGGAATGGCCTTGTCTGGTACAGTATTACGCTTATAGGAGAGAGTGACGCGTTTCCTCCACTACTTCTGGTTCCATTCTGGAGTCAGAGGTCCATTCATTTCAATGGAGCTTGCGTTTTGACTATAGATAGTGCACGAAAACAATCAATAATTTTGAGGAGGGTAGATATACAGATATTTTGCTCATGGTTTTTAAAGCAATGTGCCACTTCACCATGTTAATTCATCTCAAAGTGCTTTAGAAATGTGTTCCATTGAAATGAATGGCTCTGGAAGTAGACATATGAAGACAGGTTAGATTCACTACTTCTTGTTCTCCCAGTGTACCCAGCCAAGAAAACAGGGGTCGTCCTGAGCACGTATCGACAACGTTCCCATTAGTTCCCTTAAGGGTTTCGCCGCAATGTCCCACTGACATTCTGAGAATGTTTTAAGAATGTTGTGTGATGGTCCGAAGGGTAGTTCCCTGTAAGTTACCAGAACATCACTGAAGATCCTGTCAGGACCATGTTAGGACCTTTTTAGGACGTTCTCAGGACTTTCATTTGACACGTCCTTAGGACGTTGTGTAATGTTCCCAAGGGAAAGTTCTCTGGGGGACCTTTTTCTGGTTATCTGTAAGTTCCCAGGACATCACTGAGGACCATGTCAGGACCTTTTTAGGATGTTCTCAGGAATTTCATTTTACTAGTCCTTAGGATGTTGCATGATGGTCCCAAGGGAAAGTTCTCTGGGGGACCTTTTTGTCGTTCCCAGGTGTGTCCCGTGGACATTTTTAGCAAGTTCTTGGGATGTTGTGTCATGGTCCCCTGGAGATCTTGTTCCCTTAGAGGTTTTTGTTACGTGATGGTCCCATGTGTCCCAAACCATTATAATTAAATAATAATAATACAATAAATAATTATTTTTTTTAAAGGTAAGTGGTAACGCTGTTCAGCAAAAATTATGTACAAATCTTTAATCTAATATGATTAGATTTAACATGATCACTTAGTACTGACTTTCCAATATGACCCCACCTGGGATTTGAACTCAGAACCTCTGGATTTGGGGTATGCTGATCTTTCTGACACAAAGTCCCAAGAACGTCCTAAAAACGTCCTCAGGGTCAACCGGGAACTAGACAAAACCTCCAGGGGACCATGACACAACATCCCAAGAACGTCCTAAAAACTTCCGTTGGGATGTCCCCGGGACCAACCGAGTACTAGACAAAACCTGATGACGTCCTGATGACTTTATGCATCCCGGGGACGTGCTAACGACTCATTCTTGTTTGCAGGGTAGCCTACTCACCAACACAGCCACATTCACCACCACACTACAAAGCTCCCCTCAAACAAAGAGCAACCCTTACCCCTGCAGTCCACGAGGTACAAAAATACATCTTTAGTATCAATACATTCATATCATTTTTCTTCTTCTCTTGGTCTATTGAAACGTGTAAATATTGCCTTTTTATTCTGATTGGTCTCAGACATGGAACTCTGAGGCAGTCTGTTACACAGGAGGATGGTGGCACTTTAATTGGGAGGACGGGCTCGTGTTAATGGTCGGACTGGAATAGATGGAATGGTATCAAATACACCAAACGCGTGGTTTCCATGTGTTTCATGCCATTCCATTCACTCCGTTACAGCCATTATTATGAGCTATCCTCTCCTCAGCAGCCTCCACTGATCTCTTACCAATGGGAGACGTATTGGGAAAATATGCCTAATAGGTCTAATGAGTCATTAACCAATAAACTATTGTGATTGTGCTGCTGGCGTTTAACTACAGGGGTGTCTCTTGCTACTTGTGTCTAAAACTTGCCAATGTTTTTATATCAAAAGACCCCGTCCCTATAAATATGTGTTGATAAATGCCAAGTTCACTAATTAAAGAATGAACTGTGTTTCCTTTAAATAGATAAATGGCAAGCTGGATTTCCATAGAGTGACATGCAGCATGTTAATGTCTCTACAGGCACTACTCAAAGGGCTTAGAGAGGCATGCACACAGGTAGAGAGACAGACAGAAAGACAGACAGGCAGACAGACAGGCAGACAGACAGACAGACAGACAGACAGACAGACAGACAGACAGACAGACAGACAGACAGGCAGACAGACAGACAGACAGACAGACAGACAGACAGACAGACAGACAGACAGACAGACAGACAGACAGACAGACAGACAGACAGACAGACAGACAGACAGACAGACAGACAGACAGACAGACAGACAGAAAGAAAATGACAGAGAGAGAAAGGGAGCGATTTGCGTTGAGAAAGAAAGACTGAGAGTCGCCTCGCTGTGCACAGTATGACAGACAACAGCAGGGGCTGTGTCGCTCCAGGCACACCATGCCTCCCCCCACCCCCCGAGGGACCACCACGAAAGACCAGACTCCAACAATCCACCCTTTCTTTCTCACAGCATAGTCTCAGTCCATCCTATACCCATCAAACCAGCACCTACCTACCAGCCCCTAAACACCAGCACCTAGCAACCCACCAACCAGCCCCTACCAACCAGCCCCGACCAACCCCCCAACCAGCCCCTACCAACCAGCCCATACAAACCAGCCCCTACCAACCCCTACCAACCAGCCCATACAAACCAGCCCCTACCAACCCGTCAACCAGCCTTTACCAACCAGGCCCTATCAACCCACAAACCATCCCCTACCAACCAGGCCCTACCAACCCACCAACCAGCCCCTACCAACCAGGCCCTATCAACCCACCAACCAGACCCTACAAAGCCACCAACCAGCCCCTACCAACCCACCAACCAGGCCCTACCAACCAGCCCCTACCAACCCCCCAACCAGCCCCTGCCAACCAACCCCTACCAACCAGCCCCTACCAACCAGGCCCTACCAGCCAGCATATACCAACCGGCCCCTACCAACCCACCAACCAGCCCCTACCAAGCCACCAACCAGCCTCTAACAACCATGCCCTACCAACCAACCGAACCAGCCTCTACCAACCAGGCCCTACCAACCAACCAAACCAGCCTCTACCAACCAGGCCCTACCAACCAACCGAACCAGCCTCTACCAACCAGGCCCTACCAACCAACCGAACCAGCCTCTACCAACCAGGCCCTACCAACCAACCGAACCAGGCCCTACCAACCAGGCCCTACCAACCAACCGAACCAGCCTCTACCAACCAGGCCCAACCAACCCACCCCCAAACACTAGGCACTGGCCCAGGGAGGGAAAACTAGAACCTGGAACTCTCTTTCTCATACCCCCACCTCCACCACTCTCTCTTCACCATCCCTCCACCTCCACCACTCTCTCTTTCTCATCCCCCCACCTCCACCACTCTCTCATCCTCATCCCCCACCTCCACCACTCTCTCTTCCTCATCCCCCCACCTCCACCACTCTCTCTTCCTCATCCCCCCACCTCCACCACTCTCTCTTCCTCATCCCCCCACCTCCACCACTCCCTCTTCCTCCCACCTCCACCACTCCCTCTTCCTTAATCCCCCCACCTCCACCACTCCCACTCCCTCTTCCTTATCCCCCCACCTCCACCACTCCCTCTTCCTCATCCCCCCACCTCCACCACTCCCTCTTCCTCATCCCCCCACCTCCACCACTCTCTCTTCCTCACCCCCCCTCCACCACTCTTTCTTCCTCATCCCCCCACCTCCACCACCTCCACCACTCTCTCTTCCTCATCCCCCCACCTCCACCACTCTCTCTTCCTCATCCCCCCACCTCCACCACTCCCTCTTCCTCCCACCTCCACCACTCCCTCTTCCTTAATCCCCCCACCTCCACCACTCCCACTCCCTCTTCCTTATCCCCCCACCTCCACCACTCCCTCTTCCTCATCCCCCCACCTCCACCACGCTCTCTTCCTCATCCCCCCACCTCCACCACTCCCTCTTCCTCCCACCTCCACCACTCCCTCTTCCTTAATCCCCCCACCTCCACCACTCCCACTCCCTCTTCCTTATCCCCCCACCTCCACCACTCTCTCTTCCTCATCCCCCCACCTCCACCACTCTCTCTTCCTCATCCCCCCACCTCCACCACTCTCTCTTCCTCATCCCCCCCACCTCCCCCCCACCTCCCCCCCACCTCCGCCACTCTCTCTTCCTCATCCCCCACCTCCACCACTCTCTCTTCCTGATCCCCCCACCTCTAGCACTCTCTCTTCCTCATCCCCCCACCTCCACCACTCTCTCTTCCTCATCCCCCACCTCCACCACTCTCTCATCCTCATCCCCCCACCCCCACCACTCCCTCTTCCTCATCCCCCACCTCAACCACTCTCTCTTCCTCATCCTCCACCACTCTCTCTTCCTCATCCCCCACCTCCACCACTCTCTCTTCCTTATCCCCCCACCTCCACCACTCTCCCTTCCTTATCCCCCCACCTCCACCACTCTCTCTTCCTCATCCCCCCACCCCCACCACTCCCTCTTCCTCATCCCCCACCTCAACCACTCTCTCTTCCTCATCCTCCACCACTCTCTCTTCCTCATCCCCCACCTCCACCACTCTCTCTTCCTTATCCCCCCACCTCCACCACTCTCCCTTCCTTATCCCCCCACCTCCACCACTCTCTCATCCTCATCCCCCCACCTCCACCACTCCCTCTTCCTCATCCCCCACCTCAACCACTCTCTCTTCCTCATCCTCCACCACTCTCTCTTCCTCATCCCCCCACCTCCACCACTCTCTCTTCCTCATCCCCCACCTCCACCACTCTCTCTTCCTTATCCCCCCACCTCCACCACTCTCCCTTCCTTATCCCCCCACCTCCACCACTCCCTCTTCCTCACCCCCCCTCCACCACTCTTTCTTCCTCATCCCCCCACCTCCACCACTCTCTCTTCTTCATCCCCCACCTCCACCACTCTCTCTTCCTCATCCCCCCACCTCCACTACTCTCTCTTCCTCATCCTCCCACCTCCACCACTCGCTCTTCCTCATCCCCCCCACCCCCCCACCTCCGCCACTCTCTCTTCCTCATCCCCCACCTCCACCACTCTCTCTTCCTGATCCCCCCACCTCTAGCACTCTCTCTTCCTCATCCCCCCACCTCCACCACTCTCTCTTCCTCATCCCCCACCTCCACCACTCTCTCTTCCTCATCCCCCCACCTCCACCACTCCCTCTTCCTCATCCCCCACCTCAACCACTCTCTCTTCCTCATCCTCCACCACTCTCTCTTCCTCATCCCCCCACCTCCACCACTCTCTCTTCCTCATCCCCCACCTCCACCACTCTCTCTTCCTTATCCCCCCACCTCCACCACTCTCCCTTCCTTATCCCCCCACCTCCACCACTCTCTCTTCCTCATCCCCCACCTCCACCACTCTCTCTTCCTCATCCCCCACCTCTACCACTCTCTCTTCCTCATCCCCCACCTCCACCACTCTCTCTTCCTCATCCCCCACCTCCACCACTCTCTCTTCCTTATCCCCCTACCTCCACCACTCTCTCTTCCTCATCCCCCACCTCCACCACTCTCTCTTCCTCATCCCCCACCTCCACCACTCTCTCATCTCTCCTCCAATCCAACCAACCTGAAACCCCGCCAGCAAGGAGTGAAAGAGCAAGCAAGACCCCCCATCCAACTCCTCTTATCCCTCCCTCCCTCCCTCCCTCCCTCCCTCCCTCCCTCCCTCCCTCCCTCCCTATCCACCCAGGCATCTCCACTATTCCCTCCATTGCTGATGCGACCCAGTCTCCTCCTCCTTGTCCTCTGTCATTGTGCAGTCCTGCTGTTCCTTCTCTCCACTCCTCCAGACCCCAGAGCCTTCTCCAGAGGATAACACACAAAGCCACAATGACCTTCATGATTCTATACCCCTCTAGAACACTACTGGAACATCTGCTAATGTTTATACAACGTAAAGCTACCTATAAGCTACCTACTGCCCCTCTGCTTTTGTCATGCTATTTGAAAAGAATACGTGCCTTGGAAACAGAGATAGAAAATGAAAGGTTATCAATATCATCAGAGATCTGATTGTGTCCCTGTAAGAGTGTATACTCCCCTGATGTAGGGACCTGGTTGTTAGTCCCATACACTATTTTAGTCCAGTATCTCTTTAGTCCAGTATCTCTTCAGTTCAGCATCTCTTTAGTCCAGTATCTCTTTAGTCAATACAGTATCTCTTTAGTCGAGTATCTTTTTAGTCAATACAGTATCTCTTTAGTCCAGTATCTCTTTAGTCCAGTATCTCTTTAGACAATACAGTATCTATTTAGTCCAGTATCTCTTTAGTCCAGTATCTCTTTAGACAATACAGTATCTCTTTAGTCCAGTTCAGTCTGCTATAAATCCATGTGCTGGTAGCTCCCTCCAGGGCGGGGCAGGCTTCTGGAGCTCTGAGGGGTGACTGCAACGACCCCTCCTCCTCTCCTGTCACACGGTGGCTGTGGGGTCTCCAAACTGTGTGCCCGTGACCTGGAGGACCCAGCGCCCCCTCCCCGTTCACAGTGGGGTATCCCAGGAGAAGAGGGCAACAGGGGCTCTGTGGAGGTGTCCGTGAGGGAGAAGGAGGAGGGGTAGGGAGGCGAGAGGCGTAAGGGGGCCGGGTGGAGATCTTCGGGACTGTGTGGAATGGCGGTGAGGGCGGGATCCACATGGAACATCCCAGGATGCCGCTGGGCCAGGCCAAAGGACGGAGAGATGCAGGAAGAGAGGGTCTTGAGGGGGGTGTCTGCCCAGAGAGGTTCAGTCTGAGAGGAGTAGGACTGTGGGGGGGCGGTGTGGGGTGGGGGCGCAGTGCGGGACAGGTATGCATGGTGTCCAGGTACGCAGTGTGCAGGATAGAGGGGTTGGGGTCCGGAGAAGAAGGACTCCATCAGTTGAGCCATACTCCTCATTACTCGGCCCATCTCTGTCACCTCCTTCCCCAGAGAACTCACCTGGGAACAAACAAGAGCATACAGTACATCTCTCAGTCATCCATATTCATTTGGGCTCAGTAAAATCAAATGATGCATTTTGGGTCAGACATTTTAGCTGTACCACTGAGCACATTCCTTCTAATGGATTTAACAAGGGTGGAAACTCCTTCCAGCCAATGCTTAAACCATGACAGGCAGTGTTAAAGTGCACACTTTGGGAGAAGGGTGGAAAATCTGGATGTAGCCTTAATCTGCCACCCTCAGTGAAACTGCCATTCAACCATTCCGGGTCATCAATATTAATTTGGTCATTTCCAGCCAGCAATTTTGGGTTGCTATTCTGGCCTAGCATGATGATGCTGGTCTAATTGGTCATTAAAATGATGGCTTGGAGGTGATTAGTCCTATCCAGCCAGTAGTGGTCCTATAGAGAGAGGGCACAGCAAGGGCACCATGCCAGCAGGCCAGCTGGCTCTGTCACTCAAAGCATACATAGGTATTCATCCTGCTAGACACCCCACTAACAAAACCAGACACGGATCAACACGCATGCAGTCACCACATGTTCAACAGGGGATCATGCTACGCACAGATAAAATAAGAGACAAGTGTTGGAACTTTGCCCATATGAAACTTGACACATCAGGACCAGATACTCAATGTAAATACATCTACACAGGCTAAGCCGATGCAAACATCGAGAACTGACTGATGACCGTGACATAGTGACACTAGACGGCACAAACTAACTTAGCCATATGGTCAAGTCAACACTTAGCCATATAGTCATGTCAACTCTTAGCCATATAGTCATGTCAACTCTTAGCCATATAGTCATGTCAACTCTTAGCCATAAGGTCAAGTCAACACTTAGCCATATAGTCATGTCAACTCTTAGCCATATAGTCATGTCAACTCTTAGCCATATAGTCATGTCAACTCTTAGCCATAAGGTCAAGTCAACACTTAGCCATATAGTCATGTCAACTCTTAGCCATAAGGTCATGTCAACACTTAGCCATATAGTCATGTCAACTCTTAGCCATATAGTCATGTCAACTCTTAGCCATATAGTCATGTCAACTCTTAGCCATATAGTCATGTCAACTCTTAGCCATATAGTCATGTCAACTCTTAGCCATATAGTCAAGTCAACTCTTAGCCATATAGTCATGTCAACTCTTAGTCATATAGTCATGTCAACTCTTAGCCATAAGGTCATGTCAACTCTTAGCCATATAGTCATGTCAACTCTTAGCCATATAGTCATGTCAACACTTAGCCATATAGTCATGTCAGCACTTAGCCATATAGTCATGTCAACTCTTGTACATCACCAGTTACCTAATCCAAATCTCTGGTGTACTTCAAGAGACAAATCTAATCACCCACTCCTTTCTCTCTCCCTCTCTCTCTCTCTTTCTCTCCCTCTCTCTCTCTCTCTCTCTCCCCCCTCTCTCCCTTCCCTCTCTCTCTCTCTCTCTCTCTCCCCCCGTCTCTCTCTCCCTCTCTCACCGTCTTTCTCGAGCCATCTCCCTCTCTCTCTGATATAAGTTTTCTGTGGAAACATTTTTTTTTAAAGAGCTGAGTGAAGCAGGACAGTCCAATCCGCTACGTTGTCAACACAATTTCAGCCCTGTCACCTCAGAGAGAGCAAGGGAGAGAGAGAGAGAGAGAGATCTTTAAACACAAATCTGGGGTCAGACAACCTTACCTTCAAACCGTACAGTACCTTAACCATAAGGGGCTGATAGAACATCTGATCTTGTGTTAGATACTCAGACTCTGCAATGTGCCATGGTAAATTTAGTAATTTCTCTGTCTTTATTGTCAGTACTACTAACATCACCACAACTCTCAGTGGGTTACAATCAACACTCAAAAGGCTACTAATGTGAGTTAACAGCTGCCGTAGATAGGTTCCCATTAGAACAACACAAAGAAATCCTCAAGAGTCCACTTCTGCTGCCCGGATATTTCTGTTTCATTTTACATTGCTGGAGGGACGAGTCAAACAGTGTGTGTGTGGTGTGCGTGCGTGCGTGTACATTCAGGTCTATGTGCTGTATGTCAGCGATTATCAGTCATTGTTCCTATAGTTCTGCCTTTCATTGCGGGTTGTTTGGACGTTTCCGGGAAGCTGTCATTGTTCCAGATCTCCTGGGTAGGTGTTGATTATGGTCTAAAGAACCAGGGGACACATTTTGGCCTCGTTCATCAAAACTAATGCGTCATCCACATCCCTCTGGAGCTCAAGTCTTAAGGGTCGTTTGAAAGTCAGAGGTGAATTTTCACAGGTCAAAGGGCAGGTACTGTAGCTAATATTACCACAGTTGGATTTGGAGATAATTGAGGGCAGTTGTAACACGGAAGATTCAGTAAGGAGCTTGTAAGGGTTGAGATAGAGATCAACATGATATACAATATTGG